>NC_142104.1:40973299-41273299 GCF_056152115.1 Neolamprologus brichardi | reverse complement strand
GTTCTTCAGCTGACAATGACTGTATGTGAGCAAAAAATAACAAACCTAAGGAGAGATTTGAATCTCTGATTCTTATATAAAGACGCACATAATAGATGCATGGCGTGCAGCTTGTACAGAGCCTGTGGGCTGAAGGCCGAGCTGCACAAACAGCGTCAGCGTTACTGAGAAGGCACAAAATCTGTCAGCAGCTTCCCACACAGAGAGAGCAGGACAGGAATAACATTAATCTGACTGAAGCCCAAAATAAAGTGCCTCAAAAGCTGAGCACTAAGTCAGCTACCAATAATATTTCACTGACGACCGCAGATAGACTACGGCATTTCAGTCCTCAAATTAAATTCAGCTCAGTGCGTTTTGTCATGAGAAGTGGTCGCTGTGCAGAGAAGCTGAACTGTCTGAATTACTGTTGTCTTGCTTTTATGCTTTCTCTAAGTCTATACAACAGTCAAGATGTACATACATTACTGTTTCTCAATGCAGGCAGAGTCCATGCAGCTGTATCTACATCATAAGGGACATGGGTACTTTTAAATTTCCCTTTGAAAAGCAGACAAGAGCTAACTCCTTAGCTCCTGCTAACTGTCCTGTTCATCATGGGGGGGGGGGGGGGGGGGGGCAGACACTGAGGGGCTCGTGCAGAATATTCAGCACAGCAAAGATTAAGTTTATATGTTTGTTTTTAGGAAGCTAAAAACTCTCAGCATGCCTTTACAGAACTGTGCAGCTATATATATGTGTGTGTGCACTTCTACACATCATTGCAGAAGAGTTGCTAGAACAAGTGAAGCTGTGGGTGATAGTTCAGAAATGTGGAAAGAGCCTAGTGGAATACCACCCACAGCCAGCTCAACCCGCTGCAGGGGTTTCTATTCACTCACTCAGCAATGAACCGAGTCTTTGTGCTGTTTTCCTCTATTTGTCTATTCGATGGCTTATTGTCAAGTCAATATTTTTATTATTACTAATGTTGCACACTTGGACAAATGACACTTCCAGGCGTGCATGAGTTCAGAATTGTTCTCTTTACTTGCTCATTTGCAACTGCAAATACAAAACACAAGCACTTCAGTTCAGCGTAGCTGCACTCTGCAGGCTATCTGTGCAGTAGAACACACAGGACCCCAAAGCTGCCCGATTCAGTGCCTGCGTGAGCGCCACCCGTGGGAATCATCATTGATCAGAATATCCTAGCTGGATTGCCAGTTATCACAGTATGTGTCAGAAATAGTAATAAAGAACTGAACGCATAATGTAACAATGATAAGAATGCATGAAATTATGGAGGGGGGGGGGCAATATCTATTACAATACTTCCATCTGTGTCCACCCATTACATGAGTCCCACACTAATATCATTATTAGTAGTAGTATACTAGTATTAGTATTATCCAGTCGTTAAGTGATGACGTATGAACCCCGCTTCCGGGCCTAAACGCTCCTGTGTTCAATATGCCGCAATGCTGTGTTCCTCGTTGTTTTAACCAATCTGGTTCAAAACAACAGTCGAATCTGTCATTTTACCGGTTTCCTTGTGAAAAGAGAGAGAAGAGGAAGTGGCTGAAGTTGATAAGGTATGTTACAACTCGTAAGTGAATGAATTAGTGATGGTAAATTTGATTCTTTTTACTGAATCGAGTTTTAATGAGTCACTCAGCAAAGTGAATCAGGTTTTTTGAGTCATTTGATTCACTGAGTCAGTTGACCAGAGAGTGCAAAAAATGTACATTTTCACTCAAACTTAATTTGTTTCTTTTTTCATGTAAATCCCACTGCTAAGATGAGTGATTCTAAAAGAAAACAACTATTTTATAGAGCAAAAAAGAGCAAAAACATTTCTAAAATTAAGCAATTTCCTATCAAAATTGCTTAATAAACATTTATGTTGTTTATTTTTATTTTATTAGTATTTTCCTTGAATGTGTCAAATATATATTTTCTCATCTAAATGTCCACTGAGCTGTGAGCCAGGGGGCGGTAATGCGCCTTAACATTGGTTGCCAACCAAGAAGAAGAAGAAGCTGTGAGCCAGGAGGGAGGGGGTGAGCGAGTCCTGAGTGATTCGCTTACGCTTACGATTCAGCACAGGAAGGGAGGGGGTTAGTAGCTCAAATGTGCTGTTAGCATGTTAGCAGAGCGATGCTACTGTGAACCGAGGAGCTATTGTCTTGATGTGAGCTTCTACTCAGGGTTTTTTCTTCCAGTTCAGAGCAGAAATTTTTTTGTTAAGATACTGGATGTTGTGTTTTTCTCCACAATTTTAATTATAATCTAGATACTTTGCTGCTAACAGCAACAGGGATGAGTCAGTGAGTCAGTTGGGCTTGTGAATCATGATTCATGAGTCAGTAAAGTGATTCTCGAGTATTGAACGATTCGTTCATGATTCGCGCATCACTCGAATGAATAAATTTGTAAGATAAGAGCAAGTGGGCTTTTACTTTAGTTAGCTAATATAGCTAGTGGTGAACAATTAAAACCCGCTACTAAAAAACAAACGGGCTTTTACGAGTAATTTTACTTATATAGACTATGGATTTTATTGTGTTTTTTTTTTACTACAAAGACGTTGTTGCATTTTTGAAGTCATTTTTATTTCTCCAAGCAAAGATTGAGAGCTAAGGGTCACCTCGCTATATATATAAACCTTAGTTAGCTTTCGACGCTCAGAGGAATAAAAATTACGTCCAAAAAGCGATGTCTATGTAAGAAAGTACATTACAATCCCCAGCCAACCTATGTGCCAGTTAATTACCAAAACTTTCATACCACAATGCATTCTTCGTTTGCCCAACTGTTGCTTCCGTGATCTGTTTTTTCTCTTCGTCAGACACAGCCAGTGATGCCAAGAGATAACAAGCCTTGTCTTCTGGTTGGGGAAATCCCAGGTTCTTCAGCACTCCATCAAATGTCTTGGCTGGTTTAGTCTAGATTTAAAGCAAAAGGATTTTAAAGGTTTTAATGGAACCAAGCAATTTTGACCACAGAATAGACAAAGTCAGGTACAGAGTATATAAAATACATGTAAAAAAAAATAAAGCGGGGACAGTGGAGGCAAACAGTCTGATGTATGTAGTTTACAAGAGTTTACATACATGTACAATTTATACCACATGTTAAAGTAAATATCAAATTGCCTGGGAGCATTCAGGACCCAAAATCCACCCCATCCCAGTAAAACGCTGAAATTTCGATAGGGATGCCACTGCCCATTCCTTGTCCTCCTGGGTGACAGGTCTTTCAATTCCAGCTGAAAAATAAAATAAAAAATGCTTTTAGTAATCTAAATAATGGTTCTGTCCACCAGTTCAGAAGTTTTGGCACGAGATATGTGAAGACTTATCAAAGTGTCTGAAATGTAACATTCCAACTTCCCCTTTAGTGTGTTTGTTGGGCAGCTTAGATAATGTCACTACAGAAAAGAATATAGCCCATATGGTTTTCACTGCCCTATGCATAGCCAAGAAAACAGTCCTCATGAACTGGAAAAATACAGCCGTGAGGGTTCTGGGGGCGCTCTGTCTCTGGGCTGGGGCCCTGGCTGGGCCTCGGGGGCTTGGGTCCTGGCGCAGGGTGCCGCCAGTGCATCGAGCCACCTGGGGGGCTCTAGATGTAGGAGAGGTGGAGGAAGATCTCAGCCTGGGCGTCTATTGTCTTGTGTAGTCTGGAAGATGAGTGGATGACGGTGTGGGTGCAGTTTTCTCTGTGGTGGGGTCAGGTGGGCTGTCCCGGGCTCTGTGGGGCCGGGCAGCGCTGCTGTTCTGGGCCCCGGTCCGGATGGGCCTGGGCCCCCTTTCCCTGGCGGGTTGCGGAGTATGGGGGTGCCTACTGGGGTCAGCGGGGGAGCTGGCCCCAGGGAGGGGTCACTTGCCCCTCCCTTCCTTCCCTCCCCATCTCCAGCTGCCTCCCTCTTCCCGCTCCACCACAATCACCCACACATGCAGGGCCTTGGGGTAAAGGTGTGTCACCAGGGTGCAGGGGAGGTATCCCCCCCTCTGTCCCCTTCTGGCTTCTTGTGCCTCAATTTTATCTCACAACTTAGACATTCACATTACTCACACTCTCATAACACATACATATAGGATCTTGGGGGTGGGCACGCTACATTGACTCCAAAAGACCATCAGGGTGTACACCTCACCCCTGGCGTCGTTGCCCACCTCTCATCATCGTGATGTTGTTTATTGTATTGCTCTCGTTTTCTTCTGCTTGTTTTCTTTTTTCTTTCTCAACAGGTGATCCAGGTGATTGATATATCTATTTTTTTGTCTGCTTATTTAGTTGGTTTTGGGTTTTTTGCCCTTTATCCCCGTCCCTCTTCTCCGCTGTTTTTTCCCCCTCTTCCTTTCTCCCTTTTCTTTTCCTCAGTCAAGTCTGTCCCGTATTTAGCAGGTGAAAATAAAAAATAAATAAAATAAACAATAAAAGGTGAATCAAATAGACCATTACGGCAAGGCTGGGATGGTCAATTTGGTAAAGTAAATCCGTTGGGCATCTTTCTTCGTCTTTAGACAATAATTCTGATGGCAAAAGAGCCAAACGGGTAAGTAATCTAAATAAATAATAATTTTAGCATATAAAACACAATGCTTTTTAAAAAGTTAAGAAAATAATTAATTCAAAGAGCAAATTTTAAATAAATAACTGACCTTGTGTTGTTGATGGTGTCATCACAGACACTCTCTTGGCAGTAATTTCTTCTGCTTTGGATGATTTTACCCTCTTCCACACACATTCCACGTCAGTGCAAGACACATTCTTCTCCACCCAAATCAACAATGCCGCCATATGATGGCACTTATCATTGCCAATCAGGCACTCACAGGAGCTGAACCTGACTGACTGACCCTCAACATGCACCTACATTAAAAGAAAGTTAATGCTTACCCTGAACATTCTAACAAACACTTGCAGCGCTGCTCTGTGCACTGGTACTAGGTTAACTAGGCTAATATAACTGGAACTAGGCTAACATTACTAACTCTCCAAAACCTCCATGTTATGTAGATTTTCATCTTCGTTTACTTCCACTGTTATAGCATTGCTGTACGTGTGTGTGCTTTATGAAATACATCAGAATACAGAATATCTCATGTTTAATCGTCAGCTAGCTAACTTACTCCTAGCTCACCTCAACATTGTAAATCTTCTTTTTCATGGATGCCTGGACACTTCCCTTTATAATTCCGCCTGGGAGAACGGTTACACTGACCACTTTACTAGAGTTGAAGGAATTAACCCTAATTGGTACTTCGCTAAAGAAGGAGGTAATCGTGAACAAAGTCACTGGCTCCGCCATCGTTGTTTCTTGAGGAGCACTTAGGCCCAGAAATAGCAGCAACGTCATCCGTGACGTCTGACTTAACGACCGGATTGCTAGTGACTGCCATAGCTACATTGTGTTTTGAGGTTGTTCATCAATTTATCTGTTCACCTATATTTAGAAAACAAAGAAATAAAGAAGTCTGTTTAGGCTCAAGATTAAGTTAATTTAAAAATTGATTTACTTGTGGTGGTCAAAGGTCACAGTGACATCAGACAACATGTTTACTGCTCAAGAATGAGTTTGATAATTAGAATAAACAAGGAAGTAAAAAAAGAAAGGTGTAGATTTAACTGAGAAACCAATGACAGCGCACAGCTACATGTCACCCACTGAGAGAAAACGCAGGTTTGAACACGTCTGCTTCACTTTTCAGACTCAGGAATGTCCGTCTTGTATAAGCAGTCCATGTTAAGAACATTATTTGGATTAAAAACATTACCCAGCTGATATAAGTGTTTATTAATCGTCACGACTGCAGTAAAAACTCAAACTGACAGGTTGACATTTGGATGTTTTGATCAGGCAAAAGATCAAAGTAAACAAGGATGGGATCGTTTTGAGAAAGAAGGAGGAAATCCAACTACAATATCTAATATCTGTAAAGAGGAAAAGTCTGGACATACAGCATGTTATGATAGTAAACACCACCCAGACTGTGTGATGAACTAGCTGCTTCTGTTATTTCTCTTATTACTATTAGTTGTGTAGCAGCAGCGTAAAATGGACTGCTGCATTACTTACTGCATGCAAACGATCATGGAAACACAGCACAAGCAGTTTGCAGTTCATGGCTTCTTTTGTTGACATGACTAACAACAGTTTTGCATATATAATGTACTCTCAGCTGACAGTCTATACGCTTCTCCCGGAGACTATCATGACAAAGAGAATTAGTGTCACTCTCAGAGCTTATTTTAGATCAAAACTCCAGGCCGAGCTCAGCGTTAGATATCACAGTGACCTTGCCAGGTTAAAGCGGCACGAAGCAGATTTTATTACTGTCCCTGTGAGCACTAATTAGCTGATATCTGTGTATGGTTTAGCTTTAGCTGATAAGGACTCCACCTTCTCACTCATGTAAAGAATCAAAGAAAGATTGTTTGTTCTAAGAAACAATCTGATGGCAAAATGTGTAATCCAAGTAAAAGCCTGATCCAAGAACCCAAGTTGAGAAAGTGGGCTCTTTCATGTCTCATACTCACTAGCCGGTCTTTAAGTGATGATGTATGAATCCTGCTTCCAGGTCCAAACTACTCTGTGTTTAATAAGGCTGTTGTGTTTTTAACATGTTTTAATGTTTTGTATCTTGTTCTATTTAATCTGAACAAGCCCCTAAAAACAGTCAGTGATCACTGTCGGCCTCTCTCAGTTTTTATTACCACTGTTCATTTTAAAGCTCAGTTTTTAAACCTTTACGATGTAACTCCAGCCCAGCCCATGCAGCAGTGTATGAATGACTAACCTCGTATTGTGGATGGATTATCTCAGTTGTTCTCCTGACTGAAGTTTGGCCGTTTACAGCATCCTGCCATGCGATTGCATTTGTCCCTAACCATCGGGAACCCTCACGTTAACTTTATCAAGTGTTAAAAAAGTTAGCGTTCATCCTCCAGCTTCACTGTGTTTATGTTATGCTAACATAGCTGTGTAGCTAGCGATCACGTAGCACATCATTATATATCAGCTAGCCCAACTTCAGTAACCCTGTAAACGCCACTGCTGTTTAGTTTTCTGTCTTCATTTATGTTGGAAGTGATAGCAGAGCTGTACGTTGGCATTTTTTTCAGAAATCTCTCAGTCGGAACATGCTATATCATGTTTAGGTGGAAACTAGCGAGCTAACTTCCTGCTAACGTCTAACATTGTTAAATGTAATAAATTCTGTTTTCATTGGATGGCTGGATGTTAAACTTAAATAGTTACACCTGGTAAAGCAGCAACGCTGATCATTTTATTAAAGATGAAAGAATTTAGACAGTTTTTAACTCTCAGTGATGCTGCAGTGTTCGTTTGACTTTGGGCCCTGAAGCAGAGTTTGGACCCAGACACGGATAATGACGTCAGACTTAAAGACCGGATAGCGATATTTTTCCCCAAGCTCTATGCACAAACCACAAAATACTACAACATTTTGTAAATGGAATTTTTTCTTTTGTGTTATACGCACAATGTAAACAGTGTGAACTAATCCCCAGTACAATCTCTGGCCATACAAGGCTCTCCAGAGAATATACTGTAGATACTGTACGTACTTGGGCTTATACACAATTTTCAAGCTCGAGCAAACAAAGAACACATTAACCAAACTTTCAGGTGTTTTAGATTACTCTGTGTCATTGTTAAGCAGCAGATCTATGAGGTGCAGCTGTCGGTGAATGCTGCAGACTTGAATGAATTGTTTAGCTCACTTCATTTGTCTAAATACTGTGTGTATACAGCTGCGCCTGCTTGTAAATAAAGTATCTTATAGCTTCACTTATTGCCCTCAACCATGTAGCATTAACAGCTAATCTGCTCTGAAAGTAGTCTCTGACAGCAGCACTGTTGTTAGCGGCCTCAGACCGACTGTTCCTGCACCCACTGGCATCTTCATACACAGTGTCACTTTCACAACATACTAGTGAGGCTGTTTCAGCAAACGCTGCAATTTGTTTTTTGCACACAATACTTTGTGTTTGTTTCATCAACTAGCTAACTATGCCTTTTTCTAACACCAATTTTTTTAAAATTATTCTTTACTTATTTTGTTGTTTTAAACAACTGTGCTTAGCCTGAGACTACTGCATTGGATTTCATTTATTACACCACAAACAGAGCTGTAGAGTCTCTACAGTTTTGTTGAAAAAACAATACAGGACAACTATGAGGAGTGCATGTTGGGATATTGAGATTTTGTCACTGTTTTAGCATGTGGGTAAGTCAGCTGAATCTTAATGAACTTGCTACTTTCCAAATCTATTAACTGAGAACGTTTTTATCGCTGTAACGTTTGAAAAGACTCGTGAACATGAAGGCCTGTCCTGATAACAATAATGTCTGCTCAGGAGTCGTCTGACTCTTCTCTTCTCCTAACTTCTTTCATACTGACGAGCTACTTTTAGAGAAAGTAGCCTCTGAATGACGCCTAACTGTAGGACTGACTCACACCTAATTTTTTGTTTCTTTCATTCTTTCTATTCAGCAGTGAGGAGCTACTTTTAGGTTAGAGTGTTTTGCGAATAAGGCTCCCGATAGGTATTATTGATGAGGCAAGAATGAGGGAGGATTAAGAAGATGTTAGCTAACCACAGTGTAAATGTATGCAGTTACTTTAGAGCACAGGTGTCCAACTCCAGGCCTCGAGGGCCGGTGTCCTGCAGGTTTTAGATGCGTCCTTGATCCAACACAGCTGATTTAAAGGCTAAATGACCTCCTCAACATGTGTTGAAGTTCTCCAGAGGCCTGGGAATGAACTAATCATTTGATTCAGGTGTATTGACTCATGGTGAGATCTAAAACCTGCAGGACACCGGCCCTCGAGGCCTACAGCTGGAGTTCGACACCCCTGCTTTAGAGAATACGAAGAAAGCAACATATTGCTTTATTGTGTGGTTGTGAAATCAAAGACCAGCCATGCCTGGACTGCAAGTGGAAACCACCAACAGAAGCTTCATGTTTACTAACAGTATGGAGCCTGTTAACCTCACAGTACAAACCCAGCTTCATTTTCAAGAATAAGCCAAACTCCAAGAGCTCCGGCGGATCTGGCAGTTTTACATCCCCTCTCTACAAAACGTTGCACAACAAAGAGAAAAGCATCTGTTATTTAAATGCTTGTTTAAATGTGTTTAAATATTCCACCCTGCATCTGATCTCATTCATCGCTTTAAAGTCAGTGTCAAATTCAGGCAATGACATCAACCTGCCACTAGGGACTTCTGTCTGTTTAAAAATGAGAAGCAACTCTGGCGACCCGGTCAGTCTTGTCCGTGTGGAACGCAGCATTTTTGGTTTTGTCGTTTTTCTTGTGTTTTTTAAACATGTTTTCCAAAGATGTTTCTGAAATATAACTTTTCTGTTTTCCACAATCTTTTGAAATTTTTTGATTCATTTTTATTTTTTTATTTACTTGAATTCATGTTTTTACAAAAAGTTGCACTTTCTGAAATCTTGCAGCGTTTGTGCTTTTGCTGCTTTGTTTTCTATATTGACTGTACGAACTTCATGCCCTTCAAGGCGCTTAAACTGAACCCAGTTTAATCTTCAAAATGTCTCCAGCATATCTTCCATCGCTGCAGTTTCCTCCACTTGGAGCGTATGTCAGTGTGCTGTTCTGTACACCTGTTGTGAGGCTTTGTGTTTCCGGTGTGCCTGTCAGGATGGGTACGACTGGTGGAGAGCAGGCCATGCGTTAAAAGCCTGCCTGATTACAGCCTCTCTCTGATGACAGCAGGATCTTCAGGCTCCATTAGACTCACAGATGTGCTCAACAGTCTTCACCTCAGAGCCCTTTTAAACAACGCTTCCTACAAACTGTTCAACTTGATGGCTTCACAAGTGAACTGAGATAGACAGATGCATTTACCACGGGAACTTTCAGAGGGAAGTTGGCATCAGAATTTTTTTTTCTTATCACTGTGCTATCAGAGTAGTCTCTGTACTGATTTAAAGGAACACTCACATATTGTCATCTCAGATTCGAGTCAGATACACGCTCTGCTGTTTGCACTGCAAAAGTCTGGAAGTAACACATTTAACAACTTATTGGAAACATGAACAGCTTCTACAAACCCTCCCACCATCCTGTTGCCTTAATGAGGCAGGAAGAAAGAAAATTACAGTGTAAATGTTAAAAAAGTACATATGAAAATCATTTTAAATTCACAATAATTATTATAATTCTGCAAATCTCCCAGGTGTGTTCAACACAAATTTAACATCAGCAAATTTACTGTATAGTTTCTCACTGGTTTGGGTTTGTTTTTGGATAAATGAAGAAACTGAAAATGTTTCTAGATCTTGGAAATTGACAAAAAATCTGACATTGACAAACCTGCGTAATGGACAACTGCTGCCTAAGTGATAACCTGTAGTGATCCCGTATGTGTCAGGAGAATCACACCAGCGGAGACACATTTTTTCTAAACACCGGGTCTCTGTGGCTTTGAAACTAGTGATGTGCAATACCACTGATTTCCTTTCTGATCTGATACCAAGTAAAATCCAAGGTGGTATCGATGATACTGATCCGATACCCTGTACAAAAACTTAATGTTTCATTGTATTTCATAATACAATATAGAATTGCATTATGTAATTGTAATTGTAATAATAATATAATAATATAGCTTCACAATGATTACAGGACATCAGACTACTTGTTCTTATTGCTTAATGATACAGAATAATCATATAGAAATAAAAAACCTGAAGTTGTGTGCTATTTGAACATGTTGCCTGTCTGCAGCACTAAAGGACTCCGTGAGAGACATCTGTCTTGCCCTAGCAGCACCTGTCCTTCTCCTCCTCTTCAGTTTGCCTCAACATAAACTCGTCATATTCTGTGATATGATTCACTCTGAGGTGTTTGACGAGGTTAGTGGTGTTGCCACAACACCTCACTGTCTTGCCACATGTATCGCAAACCACGTCTTGGCTGTTTGTGGAGGTAAAATATGTCCACACAGGACTTTGTTTACGCTCAGCCATTGTTGTGAGTGCGCACGCCAGGTGCAGTGTTGCCAACTTAGTGACTTTGTCGCTATATTTAGCGGGTTTTCAGAGCCCCTTAGCAAATTTTTTTTCTAAAAAGCGACTAGCGACAAATCTGGTGACTTTTTCTGGTGTTATTGGAGACTTATTTATGACAACTTTTTGACGTGAAAGCGCGTATCGCTTTTACACTCAACAAGCAGCGGGTGCTGCCGTGGGCACCTCGCCCGTGCCAAAGCGCTCACGGGCAGGAGATAGTCCTCCCCCAGCTGCTATCAGGGCAGGAGATGTTCCCACCTGTGCGTCCAAACTGCAAATGAATCGCATATGAGTGAAGCCTCTGCTCCCACACTGACTGTAACACAATCAGTTCTTCTTTTACTGTTACACTGTTTTGTGGATCACAAGGTTTAAAACTACTTAAACACACACACACACAAAGTAACTCCACCAGAGTGCTTATTTCGGGTCACTTTTGCCGGTCCAAGCGCAGATAAAGGAATAAGGTTGGAATTGTGACATGAAAAAAACCCCAAAAAAACAATAATCGCTGAAAAATAATAATAATAATTTGTAGTTCTAAATAAATTCTAAATGCATTTAGGACGTTTTTTTACTCACTTTATGTCTCTTCTTCTTTTCTCTCCTACAACGTGGGTTTCAATGATATTAGCATGACCAATTATGCAAATTAGGCAATGACGTCGTTTAGCGACTTCTAGAGACTTTTAGTATAGCCAATAGCGATTTTCCTTACTGAGGAGTTGGCAACACTGGCCAGGGGCTGCGACACATTTATACAGCCGTATTTCACATGTGACTATGAAAGGCGTAAGAGGAAGTAGTTTCTTCCAATTTAGACGATCCGAATGATATAGTTTCTTTCCACTGTGTTCCTGTTAATGAAAAACTACAAATTTACCCCAAAGTACTAAAATATCGATATTTTAATATGAGAATCGATTCTAGAACATAAATTACTGAGATCCGCACACCACTATTTGAAACCCCAAAACACGCTGCGCCAAACATCGGTCCACCCCAAGGATCGGGTCCCCCGACACAAACAGAGTAACATAGTGTACGCTGTTAGGTGCCAGGAGGATTGCCAGGATTTATACATCAGGGAAACCAAACAACCTCTGGCTACAACACAGAAGAGCTACCTCGTCAGGCCAGGACTCTGCAGTCTATTTACACCTACAGGCCAGTGGACACTCTTTCAATGATGAGGATGTACACATCCTGGACAGGGAGGAACGCTGGTTTGAGGGCGGAGTCAAGGAGGCCATTTACGTAAAAAGGAAAGGACCATCTCTGAATCGAGGAGGGGGCCTAAGGGTACATCTGTCACCATCTTACAATGCTGTGATTGCAGCCATTCCCCAACTCTCTGTGGATGGTACTCATGGCCATTGATCAGTGGGCTTTGGTCAGTGGTTGTTGATCAGTGGTCATGATAATGACCTCCCAGCCCATTGTTCCTTCAGTGGGCTGGTTTCAGTCATTGTGCAAATGTACTGTTTATAAGGTTGAAACCTGCAGTCAGCTGAGATTGAAGAAGTCACTTGGATGAGTGATGAAACGTTTCTCCTGCTACAGATTCAACCTTTTGGGGATTTCCTTACCTGGATGATTGAGCATGCATCAAGACATCATAAAAGTCCATAGTTGTTAGGGGTTAAAGTGGGATATTAAAGGTGGGTGAACCCTAACATTTTGTCTTTCATCATCCTGAAATTACCTGCCACTCAAAAAATTATTTCTATTATAACCCTTTTTTCACTGCTCTTCTGGAGCACCAAAAAGCACTGTTCCACCCACTTTATCCCCTGAATATCATGCTATAAATAATGCGGTAAATAATTCATATATAAATAATGCATATGTCTGTTTTGAAAATGTAAGGACTGGAAAGGACAGATAATATAAGTAAGTGTTGTAACAAAGTAATTGTACTTGTTAGCAGTAGTTGATAACAGCTCACTTTACTCATCTGTAAAATATGTAAATTAGCTAAGACTACAGCATTGTAGGTAACTGAAGCCTGTAACTGCTGTAATGATAAACTGCAAAGTGATTCTGAATTGTGTTAATCATTTCAAATCATACTTTTCATATCACAGTTATTTTCAGTACCAGTGTGTTTTACCACAAACCTGCGCGTGATTCCTGAGAAAGACTTGTTTAAAATAAAAATTTCACTTTTAATTCTAATGCATCGCCATCACAGCACCACTTAGTCATCAATATTTAATATTTACAACAATAGAGAGACAATATTTCTGACAGCGATGGCTGCAGGTGGACCTACGTTAAACTATCAAATGTACCTGAATGAAATCTAAATGCTGCCTCGGTGGAATGATGAAACTCATGTTTGTACAAAGAAGTAACCACGGTCGGAAACGCAGTTCTTATACAGGATTTCTCTCTGTTTCTGTGTGCTTACTAGGGATGGGTACCGGTATCCGGTGCCATGATTCTGACATAAACGGTAGTAACCAGACCGAAACACAGCGCACATTTCGGTGCTTTTTTTTTTCCTGAGCTGTGATACACTTTAGATTCTAGCCAATCATTTTACGTTTCAGAGGATAGTAGGCGGGTCCAGGTACGTACGTTCTTTTAGAGCAGAGCTACAGATTAAAAATGCCCAAGGCGAAGCGGTCAAAAGTCTGGCTGTACTTCACAGCAAAAGATGCAAACTCAGCAGCTGCAACAAGTGTTTTAAGCTGATACTGTGATACTGTCAAAGGAGGTAACACCTCAAATCCGATGAAACGCCTGGCGACGCATAGCGTTTTTTTAAAAGCCGAGAAATGCGCCGTATTTGAAAGCTTGTTGCGAGACCTCACACCGAGCACATCTACTGTGGGTGTGGTGCCTGTTATTGGACCCGGAGTTAGCAACATCCCCCAAAAACCCGAAGAGGAGAGTCCTGGCCCCTAGCCCTGCCAGTGTAGCAGAAATGATGAGGATGATGATGCAGCAGCAGCCGTTCTTCTCTGCGTGAGTAGCTTAATGTTGTTCATGTGTAATTTACGTTGAGTAGGCTAACCACGTTATTACATTAATGCATGTAAGGTGAACTAGCAAACACCATCATAGCTACATGCAGCTGTCTTCTTGTTTGATGGCAGATACTCCCTTCACCCTGGCCAAAAAGGCTAAAATGACCAAAGAAAAAGTGGAAAACAGTTAAACATGAGAGGTTTTTGGACAAAGTTTGTGGTTTTTCCATTGATTAAGCACTGCTTCCAGCCAAGAGTGATACCATATATGCCCCATAGCTGCAGAAAAGGCTAACATTGTTATCTTTTTACAAAAAAACAGCTGAACATGAGAGGTTTTTGAACCAATTTTGTGTTCTCCATTCTTTAAGCACCGGTTTGAGCACCGTTTAAGCACCGGCACCGTTTCAAAAGTACCGGTTTGGCACCGGTATCGGATAAAACCTAAACGATAACCATCCCTAGTGCTTACAGTCTAACATTCACACTTTGATGAGTACGTTGGAAACAAGGATATTTGGACATGTGGGCTGGCTCCGCCTCCTGATCCTCAACCTGAAATAATCTACATTAAGAGTGTCTTGTGTTCCCTGTTTCTCATTCCCACGTTTTCGTAAATTTATATTTGTTCTCAAACACTTGATTCAAATGTTACTTTAGCGATGAGTCTGCCAGACTAATGTGTTTTGTGTGAGGTAATTACGGAGCATCGAGTCATAAGATGTACCCAAACACAGACAAACATTCACCACCTGAGAGCTGGTTTACTATTTATTTCATTGTGATCCAAGGTGGTGTTCAAACTTAAAAAATGAATGAAATAAAATAAATCAGCACAGCAGTAACCATGGCAACTGCAGATAGTACTCATCAGTCGTATGTATATATACACGATCTTTTCTGCTCATCCTCTGATCCGAAATCAAGTTTCCCTCTATCAGCAGAACGAGGAGAAGGCAAAACAGAAACAGCTGTAGAGTAAACACAGTGGGAGCACTGACACTTTATTATCTTATAGCAGCACTTCACCTCCTCCTCCACCTGCCCCTCTTTGTGCTCTAAATGCAGCCTTTCAGTTTGCTGCTTTTCCTCCATCCTGCTGCGTGATAATACCATTGATTTATGGAGCTGCTGACTCTGGCTTCTAATGGCCCGCTCGCTACAATAAACATCTCAAGGCTAAAAACGGAGCGTTGCCTATTGATCAGCCATGTTTACCAGCTCTGGCACGTCGTCTTCCACAAAGGAAAACTTACAAAACAGGTCAACAAATAAGGCGGTGTCACAAATACTAAATACACAGTCACGTTTAGCAAATGACTATGAGTCTAATGAGTTTCTCATTTTGCTATCGAAGTTCGAGTTTTTGTTCTTTGTACTGACCCTGGTATGACACACACACACAAACACAAACAGGCCTGAGTGGCTGTTTAGGTTTTTGGTCATTTACAGCAGCGGTCCCCAACCCCCGGGCCACAGCCTGGTACCGGTCCGTGAGTCGTTTGGTATCGGGCCGCGAGAGTTGAGGCTCAGGTGTGAAATGTATAGTTTTCAGGGTTTTTATCGGTTTTCAGTGTTATTTTGTTATCGTTTTTATCGTTAACTCGGTTTTCCTGGGTCTTTTCACGTGTGTTATGAATAAATCTTCTTTTTTTCGGTACCGGTACTAGTTTTATTTTGTTGTATTTATCCGTGACACCTAAAGGCCGGTCCGTGAAAATATTGTCGGGCATAAACCGGTCCGTGGCGCAAAAAAGGTTGGAGACCGCTGATTTACTGTCATGGTTCTCAAGATCTGGAGAGGTCGTGGTGTGTGTATTTTTTGTCTTAGCCTCTCCCACCAGGGCGGAACTGGACCTTGATTCCCCGCCTCTGAACCCGCCCTGAACACGCACCTGTGGCTCATTCACACTGATCCTGGCAGACTACTTAAGATGGCAAGAGAGGCTGCTTCCTCACTGGATCGTCACACTACCTAGCGCCTTCTAGACTCCCTGCCCGTCTTCCCTGCAGTCTGGATTTCTGTGGATGTGTGTGAGTGAGTGTGAGCTTTTTGGTGTGGACATTTGGAGTAAGTTACGGATCAAGTTGAAGAAGAGCGTGTGTGTACCCCCCCGTCTTGGACCTTCCCTTCGGACCCCGCCCTACTCCCTGGAGCCCCGTGTTATCTGTTCCACTGTATATATGTATATATTCTCACTTGGTGTCACATTGCAAATAAACCCTCACCTTCTCTCTAAACTTCAGAGTCCTGCGAGTGAGTCCTCTGCCTACTAATCTGTGACATTTACAGTGTTCAGAGCTGATCACTCTGTTCGTGTATTGCTCCTGCTCCCAGGTCGACCCGCGCTGCCACCCAACAGGCCCGACCAGCTCCTGCAAAGCCTGATTACTATGATGAAGCGAGCTGGGCCACCTGAACCTACTGCCCCCCTCCCTGCCCTGCTACTCAGAACCACACCCCGCCACATGTAAAATCTAACTTTACTTGAAAGTGATGAAAAAATATCAATAAATTAGTTTTTGGATGGCAACATTTTGAAGCATCATCTTCACATACAAAAGTTAGTCCACGAGGTTCTGTGCTGCGACCAGTACTTTTCACATGATACAGTATTTTTCTTTTAGGTGATAGTATTTGAAAAAAATAATAATAATAATGGATTGGATTTATTTAGCGCTTTTCAAGGCACCCAAAGTGCTTTACAATGCCACTATTCATCCACTCTCACATTCACACACTGGTGGAGGCAGCTACGGTTGTAGCTACAGCTGCCCTGGGGCAGACTGACAGAAGCGAGGCTGCCATATTGTACCATTGGCCCCTCTGGCCAACACCAGTAGGCGGTAGGGTAAAGTGTCTTGCCCAAGGACACAACGACCAGGACAGAGAGCCCAGGGATCGAACCGGCGACCCTCCGGTTACAGATACGCTTCCCAACCCCCTGAGCCACGGTCGCCAAAAAGCCATATATAAATTTATTGTCCAGCTTTATTTAGTCGGGAACTAGTTAATCTACAAACATCTCTTAAAGCCATACATGACCTCTAATTTACTGCTTCTAAATTCAGACAAAACTGGCGTTATTAAACTTGCTCCTAAAAATATTAAAATATGATTATCTCGGGCTCCGGTAACACTGTGACGAATCTTTGACACAATTTGTCCATCAAGAAAACGTGTAGGACCACCTTTATTCCTCGTTCATTCATTAATCGCCAACGTTAAAAGAAACATCCTGTCTCAGAGTGATGCTGAAAAGCTTTTGCACGCATTTGTTACTTGTAGGGTTATTATGAAGTGGCTCTAAAAGCTCCCTGAAAGGATTTCAGTTGATGCAGAGCGCTGCAGTCAAAGTACTAACTGGGACCAGAGAGTGAGATCATATTTCTTCCCTGTTAGCTTCTCTTCATTGGTTCCCTGTTAAACTCAGAACTTCATTTAACATTCATCTCGTCACATAAAGAAACTTGAATAATTAGATGTTGTGGCATAATGTCCAGGTGTGGCTGATTTCCTGTTAAACTACCGTTTGAGCAGCTGTTAACGAACTAACAGCTGTTGAAATCTTAACATTCCTGTTTGATCACCGTGGTAACGGATCAGGTTCCCAGCCGGCTTTGCTGTCACTGTCAGGTGTTTCCGGATTCTCCATCTCTGACGGCCTAATAGTAGATGTACTCGCACGTTCAGCGCACCTGCTCCGGTTCACTTCTGTGAAGAGTCCAGGCTCGGCTCCCCAAGCACGACACTCATGAACACACGTTCCATCACAATGACGTAACACTTCCAGCTCTTCAAAAATCACAGACGCTCAGAAAGGTTGGCTTTTCACGATTTATTCCTGCAGAAGACATAAAACACACTCAACAGGTGTCTTCTGATGGTACCAGCAATTGTAGCTCCCTCACAGTGCAAGCGCGCGCTGTCTCGACAGACTTACAATGAACTTTTTAATAAATTAAAGATGAAAAATAATAATTTCTCCCATTTTTCAGTCTGTCACACTGAACTTGTATAAAAAAAGAAATCTTATGACTAATAAAATACATTTCACAATCGTATAAAACAAAATAACAGGATAACAGAAGTATCACCGGCTAAACATTTTCCTCTAGTGGACAAATTAACAGTAGCGCATTACATTTCCACTTGCCTGTGCTTTACAGACAAAATGACTGTTAACAAGCTCACGTACCTGCAGAAGACATAAAACACACTCAACAGGTGTCTTCTGATGGTACCAGCAATTGTAGCTCCTACAATGTAAAACAACATCACAAAAAGCACAGAAAAACAGTAAATCAAACACATTTCCTGCTATGCGCAGCAACCACTAGGGGGCTGACAAAAGCTTACTGCCAAAGAGCATAAATACGGCAGAAACACTGTTTAACAGCAACCAGTCTTTGTTTCGGTTACACAGAAACTTTCTAATATCAATATGAACATATATACATCGACATGTACAACTTATGTAACAACATTCACACCAGAAACCATAAAAATGCCAGAGCCTTTCATTACAGAACTTACCCTCACAGTGCAAGCGCGCGCTGTGAGGAGCGGAAGCCTTAGCAGCTTCTAAACGTTAGAGTGAGATCCGGTTTCTGGGTTTTCAAAATAAAATATAATAAAAAAAATGATAAAATTCACACTTAAAATAATAATTAAGAACAGGTAAGTGCACGTTTTTCTGATGTATTTTTTAACTCCGTTACACTAAGACATTCGAAAAGCTGAATTTAAAGGCTGAAACCTGGCAGACTGAACCGGGCCTACCTCGTTGAACTGCGTCCTTTACATCGCTCAGGATGTGATGGAGAGCTTGCAGCCGGTTTAAGGATCTGCTTCCTGTGCTGACAGGTGAGCATAGAGCTGTTTCCTTTGTTTAAGCTCCAGATCACAAAAGTTAGAAGAGCTCATCTGTTTTACTGCATTATAATAGAGCGTCTGACATTCCTTGTTTCTGAAAGAGTTTACTGACTTTTTTGTCGTTAACTCTGAAATTGTCACTTATTGTGATTCTTCTTCTGATTTGCTACATAGTTACAAAGATGAGTCCACAGAATTCATCGCTCCCTAAATCAGGCCCCACTTGGAACAAGGGACGTGTTTTAGATTTAGTTTTTACTCTAATCGACTTTCCCTGCTCTGAGAACATTTTATTTATAACCACATTTATATTCTTTCTAATTTATTGTCTGATTCTAATCATCCTTCTGGCTGTCAACCTCTCACACTTTTAATCAGATAAACAGATACATTTTTGGCTGTTTTTAACCTTGATGATGCTTTTTTCATGAATAATGATATCAATTTCACGCTGCGTTCTTTTAATGATCACGTTTTATGTGTTTTTGATCAAATGGCTCCTTTTAAAAAAACAAAAATACCTCTTTGGCTAATTTCTGGATGAATGACACCGTTCAGCGTTTCAGCTGAGTGTTTGTGGAAATCCACAAAGCTCCAGGTACGTCTTAGTCATCTTTTAATAGTATAACAAGTAGGGGTGCAACGATACACAAAATTCACGGTTCGGTTCGGTTCGATACTTTGGTGTCACGGTTCGATATTTTTTCGATACAAAAAAAACGTTCATGCCTTTTTAATTTGTCATTTATTAAAATTATAAATATGTATTTTAACTCAAAAGTACAGTTTTTAAATTTAATGTTGCTGAAACAACAAAGTAATAAAAATAAATCCATCTGATCGAGAAATCCCTCATCTTTGGAAAAGAGAGTTTATTACAGAGAAATGGCTCTTTCCAAAATAAAAGCTATACTATACGCTTCTTCTGGGCTATATTCTCAGCAGCATATTAAACATATCAGGTCCCCATAAGGAGAATCATGTGCTAACGGCTGTCTAAATGACTCGGGTAAAGTTTGTAGCAAGCGTGCTTGTTGTTTTTGTCTGCTTCCACTTGTCTTTGCACGAGGATGATGTCGGAGTAAATGTGCAGTCATATTCATTTTGTTCCCACTAGTGCTGTCAGCGTTAATCTCATTGAAATGACGTTAACGCCACAACACGGCAAATCTCCGTTAACGAGCTACCGCGGATCGCCCCGTTAACACATTAACGAGCTAACTGCGCTAATGCACTAGTTCCCACCAATGTAATTGAGCATTGCGTGGCACATCCGACATACTGTTTTACTTTTGTCCATGACGCGCTTACCATCAGGGTCATACGTCACATGAAAACCAAAATAGTTCCAAACGCCAGATCTGAATGAGGGTGGGGGAGGATCAATTTGCCATGTTGCAACGAGAGCTTAACTTCTGTCTCGCTAGCTTGCCCTGCGCTCAGTGAATCTGCGTTCGACTACTCTGCCTAGGCTGCACTGTCAAGCGCAGATCCACTGAGCGCTCAACACAGACAGCATTGTCCGAAGGAAAGTTGATAAAATAAATTTAAAAATTTGTATTGTTCATACATATGCGTACCGAACCGAAAGCACTGTATCGAACGGTTCAATATCGATACGAGTATCGTTGCACCCCTAATAACAAGAGATGCAAGGGATATAGATTTTTCAAACTTAATCCATAAGAGAAGAAGATATCCAAAAGTTCTGACACTATTAGAAACATTCTTACACCTGCATCTCCAGCTGTTCACTCTTAGAGTTTCAAATATTAATATTATCATATTTTTATGCATAGAGATGCATTGTTGTGTTGGATACTTCTGCAGTCTTTTACACAGTTGACCACAGAGTGTAACTTTTGATCTGCCTTTCGGTTTTTATAAGCATGCCCGCTGTGCTGCACAGACTTGTTTTTGAAATAAATCAAAGCATGTATGAACTGATCATACATGATTCATAATGCATTATTCCTTTGCCTGAGTGTCTATGCCTGGATCACTTGCAAACACTCCAGAGTGACATGTGAAGCTGCTCGTCAAGTCCTCTGAAAGGTCCCGTGTAACACCAATATGGCTACCCTTAAAGGTTTAGTTTAATACTTAGGTGATCACTCTCAGAGCTCTGCATGGTGAAATGCCTTCCTATGTTAGTGAAGTACCTCAGGAGGTTAGCCAATCAAGCCAAGCTTGCTGGCTGTACCTAGGTCGAGGTTACGGTAGGTTTGGTTAAAATTGAGACTGTGCTTTCAAGGTTGTGGCTCCCAAGTTGTGGAAGTCACTTACATTGGACTTAATGGAGTTACTGTTGATACCTCAAAAAGATATCTGAGACCCGCGTGTCTGTTTATACTGTTTGTTTCAGTTACTGATTGATTTAGTTTTCTGCGTTCACTTTCACCCACTGGTTGTTAAATGTTAGGATAAGATCATGGTTTTGGTTTCACAACAGTAACCCTGCAGCCCTGATCAGCTGGGTGTGACAGTGCATCATGGCCCACAACCAATGGACACTATGTTAGCGGCTTTTCTTGCCAAAAATGAGAACAGGTTAGGTCAGCTGGAGCTGTGGATACCCTATCTCCTTTCCCCCTCTACATCTGTGTAAATCCATCCATCCATTCTCTTACACTTATCTTTATCAGGGTTGAAGGGGGGCTGGAGCCTACTGCAGTGAGCATAGGACAAGAGGTGAGGTACACCGATCGTTCACACTCACATTCACACTTATGGGCAATTTAAATCACCAGTTAATCTAACCCCACTAACTGAAAGCCAGGAGAGAACCCATGCAAACACCGGGAGAACATGCAAGCTCCACACTGAAAGGCCCCGGCCAGGCGGTCGAGTCTCAGGACCTTCTTGCTGCTGCCCCATCAGTTTAAATTAAACAGTAAACTAACATAAATATGTTTTAAATAAGCACTTGTGAAAATAAATGCAGGAATTGTAAAGTTGTTTAGCTACATTTCAAGGGTAAACAACGCTTTGTGACTCCTAGTTTTGTGTCAGTGTTAGCTAAATATCTTTGCACATTTGGTATAGGATGTGTAAATATATTAAATAACTGCATTGGTTCAAACCACCTGGTTTGAGAGGCATGTCCACCAACCACTTTGGAAGACAACATGTTAAAAGCTTCTGAAATGGTCACACTGTAAGGTGAAGTGAAAAGCCTCCCTCCAAATAGCAGGGTGAGACACATAATCACTTAAATGTGTGGATGATGGCACCCATGTTGAGAAAGTCTCTCTAAAAGCCATCTTACGTATGAAAGAGAGCGAGAGAAAGGAGTTCAAATGACACATCTGAGCAGTCGCTGCCTGGACTGAGTGTTAATGTCGACCGTAGTCGTCCCAGCTCCATCGGAAAAATGTGTGGACCACTACTGCTCCACCCAGCAGGGTGTTCTGATGAGTCTCCCAATCCTGTCACTGGTTTTTGTGCAGACCCCATAAATTTCCACACACACTGGTGTCATTGATGCATGCTTTTGCTTTCCAATAAGCCCACATTCATTAGCAAGGACACAAAACCTCCAGATTGGAATGCTATATTCAGTCTGTACATAGACTACTGTGTATTGCAACAGGTGTTATTTTACCATAACTGCTAATTGAAGTGTAGCTGTTGTGTGGTGCACTGCAATTAAAAACCAACAATGTTTCTGGCTGCGTGCACACACACACACTATGTGTCTGCCGCTCAGCGACAGCTCCTATGTGTGAGCAGACTGAAAATATGCGACTTGTTAGTCTTCACTGCTGGGGAAGCCTGTATCTGAGAATTAAAGGTGCCAAAAACGAAAAATGCATAATTTATTTTATTTTACTGGTTTAAAACAAAGCAATTAAAACATTCAAATGAACAGAATTAATAACTGCGTTGGTTAGCACAGTTGCCTCACTGCAAGAAGGTCCTAGGTTCAAATCCACCACCTGGCCAGGGCCTCTCTGTGTGCAGCTGTTCTCCCCGTGTGTGTGTGGGTGCTCCAGCTTCCTCCCACAGTCCACATGGGGAAAAATCCCCATAGGCATGATAGTTGTCTGTATCTGTGTTAGTCCTGTCACAGATTGGTGATTCTTGCTCTATGGCAGATGGAATAGTTTCCAGCTTCCCCACAAACCTGAATTGGATAAGTGGAAGAGAACGGAGGGATGGGTAATAGCTGTGGTTTATGTCAAACTTCTTTTTTTATGTAGCCTGCTGTTGAGGTTTGAAACACAGCTCACATGGAAACCAGTACTGGTGACTAATATGAACCAAGAAGCAACCTGTGTGTCAGGGCGGGGTGCGCCGGTGTGAGGAAAGAGATAGACCCAGATGCAGACACGGTGGAGACAAAACGTAGTTTCAAAAACAAAGCGAGCCTTTATTGGCTGATTGCAGAAGAAAAACAAGGAACTAGGGAAACTAAGGAGGCTATGAACACTGTGTTAATAAAAAGGCTGTGACACTCAGTGAAAAACTATGACAAACTATGAACACTGAGTAAACTAGAAAACACAGAGAAACAATGGAGTAAACCTATGAAAATTGTGGTGAGGTTAACAGACGATCTGACATTGACTGAGTGGAAACACACAGACTAAATACACATAAGGAATGATCAAAGGAAGTAGAATCTCATGGGGAAAACAGCTGACAACAATTAACATAATGACAGGACACGTGAAACTAAACATAACACAAAACTCTTTCAAAATAAAACAGGAAACATAAGGAGATCCAGACATGACTTGAACTTGACAAACAAAGAAAACTTGGACAGGAAACATGGCAGAATGTAACTAGATAAACTGAAATGAAACTAGACTAAAAAGAATAACAAAACACCAAGAAACTCAGAATACTGGGTCACATGACCCAGGGCCATGACACTGTGGTGCTGAAAAATGTGCCACAAACTGAGCCACGTGAGGCTGGATCAAATTCAACCTCACACGTTAAAATGGGACTGTGATCTTTGTGCAGCCAAATAGCTGTCTAAGTTGTCATATAACCTGTTGGTCATGTGACCTTAGTACATAGCAATTTTCACGTACGTACATGGGAACCAGCTTTTGCTCTACAGTTCTGAAGGAGTGTGCTGATTCTGACACATTTACAGATTCGGTTTAAGACACGGGGTTATCTGTGTTGTTGTGGAGAGATCAGGCTCTTCGTTAGTTTTTGTTCTCAGTCCATTTACATCTTTGGGTTTCTCACCTACCAGGCTGTTAATTAAACTGGCATCTCAGCCATACATCAGCTCCTGATTAGACGAGTAAAGCAAAATGCCAACAGACACATGCAGCTTGGAAATCAGGACTGAGAATCAGTGGCCTTTTCCATTTCTTTGTGCACATACTTAAACTCCTTTGGGCAGCATGCATCCTAAAAGAAACCCACTCTGCAGAATATATTTGAATATTTAATTTATCCTCAGGTGTTGAAAATGTCTCATTAGCTGGTGTTAACAGCATTGTATCATCTATTTATGTGGAGCTCAGTTTGCTACAATTTTATTAATGTGTAAAAATACAAAAAAAGCAGAGTTTGTTCTGGCAGAGAAACCTTATTACTGTGTCCCGGCCGTGCGGTCAGGGGTGACTGACAGCAGTTTTGGTAAATGGGGCCAGGTTTCAATTAGCTTTGTCCTCAGGGGGGGAACAGAAGCTGCTCAGCCACAGCAATGAGCACAGAAACCTGCCAAGACCACTTTTCATCTCTGTAGGTCCAAAGGGAAAAACAAACAACAGTAGAAGTCCTGTGTTTCACTCTCCATTTACTCACTGAGAGACACGCTGCCTGATTCCAGTGTTAGCCACTGAAAAAGCTTGCCTGCAGCTCTTAATGGTTTTTACAGAAGTTTTGGTTCAGTTGCTAAAACCAACTTCGCTTCTTAACATCCACCAGCTCATCAGACACCGGTTAGGGTTAGGTTAACATCAGGGTTCTTATAGCAGAAGGTCAGATGCTGTAAGAGATTTGGGACAAGGTCAAAATGGAACTTAACCATAACTGTTGAATGTTAAGGCCTAAATAGGATCCTTGTTATTGTTGATCACTGGCACTCGTGATAGTTTCTGTTTATTCCCAAATAGATTTGGGAATTCAGTCTTCACTGGTCTGAAAAGAATCGCATCGTTCTGATGTGAAGTTTGATCATAAACGTCATTCAGTACAAATAAAATAAGAATACTACAATAGGATGCTGAAAGTCACTACAGATGTATGTTTCAACGTAAGGAACCATCATTTGAAATATTTGATATATAGTATCCAAAACGTAATTTATGCAAAAAGTAATTGATGTCCGATGACCCCGGATTGTCAGGGCTCTGTGTGCGGGCAGGGGGAGAGGAGGATACGGCGAACAGAAACACACAGGCATAATCTGATGGTACGACACCACACCAAGCACGGGAAAACACAGGGCTTAAATACACAGGGTAGTAATGAGGGAATGGGCAACAGGAGGGAGACACAGCTGGGAGAGATCAGGGCTAACGAGACAGGGGGAACAAAGCTGCACACACTAACCTAAGACAAAGACTTTCACAATAAAACAGGAAACATGAAACACTACTCAAAGACATGGACTCGACACAGAGGGGCGGACAGAAAATAATACATGAAACTCAAACAATACATGAAACCACAATTCCTAAAAGATGGAAAAACAGAAACATGAAACTCTAATAATAAACATCATCATCATTACAACAAGAGAATGAGAAAACAATCCAAACCACCAAGATAACTGAAACACAAAGTACCAGAGAAAGATAAAGAATAATCCATGATGCAAAAGTAAACCAAAACATAATAAACTCAAATTACTGGGTCCAACGGACCCAGAACCATGACACGGATTGTACGAATAACATTTTATGTCTTCAGCTGGACCGAGGATAACAACGACCCTTAGCCTTAGTATGTCATCTGTCCGGTGAAGTTGTCTAACACTATCAAACCTGTAAACGTTCCAGGATGGAATGGAGGGAGTCCATTTTGCCGATGACAAACAATTATATCTCTTCTGCAGGCCTGATTCCTCCCTCCCACCTTCTTTTCTTACAGAATGCTTATCAGAATTAAAATCCTGGTTCAGCTCTCATTTTCTTAATTCAGATTCAGATTCAGAAGACTTTATTTATCCCAGAGGGGCAATTAAGAGACTGACCTTACTGACCGTACTGAGTGACATATGTGACCGTAATGCATACGGTCACATATGTCACTCAAAGATCACATTGGGGAGACAGGTCAGGCTAGGTAGCTGGCCGGTCAGCTGCACGAGCAGCGACCCGGAACCGAACCACAATGGAAAATGCACAACATGAGGAAAGACGAGGAGGAAAAAGAACTCCACCCAGACTGAGCTCCAACAGGGAGAAAAAAACACCTCAGCACATGAATCATCACATCTCACAACATGGAAGACATAAGCGAAAGTGTCCCTTCACCCGGTTGAGCAAAAGTCAACAATCTTCGGTCGACGCGGGCGGCCTTGAATGAGGAGGGAGAGAGTCACAACAAACAGTCTTATTATCTAAGGGAGAGTTTTGTTATTCCCGTCAGCTTTTGCTTTGAGCATCCAGCTGGCGCCAGGTGAGCCGCATGAGATGAAGATGGTAGTTGTTTTGGTTAGTGTGAACAAACTGCATCCAGTTTTACAGTTGGTCTAACGTCCGTCACTGGTCACCAGGTCTCTCAGTTCCCGTTGTTCTTCTCCAAGAGCTTATCCATATAAAAAAAAAAACACAGTCTGAGTACTCACAGTCCTGCCCATCGTCTATCATGACGGCCAGCCTTGTGGGATTTTGAACAGCTGTAGACGCTTCTTGTTCTTCGATAAGCCAGGTCCGAGCCAGCTCCAATCAGCCAGAACTCTGTTATCGTAGTTCCGAATTGGTAGATGTTGTTCAATGTCCTCCATCGAGAGTGTCGCCAGACACACAACGCAACCAACCATCAAGTATCCGGCAGAGAACATCTCCGCAGGACAGTCGGGCTCTCCCAAGCCCAGGAAGGTGTCAATTCCGTTAAAGGACCAGTTAACCCTTTAAAGCCGGTTGGAGCGGGCACGCTCCGTTTTGCGTAATTATTTTTAAATCCCTGTAGAACTGCAACCACGTAAGCTAGCGCAATATTTTTTTTGCATATGAAACCGGAGGAGTTGTACTTACATCTTATGCCATCAGCTTGTCCTAAGACACGGTTTCCTTCCACATATAGCTTTGCAAAAATTGCATAAAAAGCGCTTGCAGCAACAAAAACATAATATTCCAGAAACACGCTTTGCCAATCTGATTAGCTGTTTGTAACACTTCCCACATTGAAACAAACCTCAGCGGGAACGATAGCATGTCCGCCATTTCCTGCCCGAAACCGGAAGTGACATCATTTTCGCGTAAAATGTCGTTTTTTACTTGTAGGCCTTGAAAGCCTAAACTGGTGTTTTTATAAATCGTGTTTGACTTTATGCTTTCCTCAATAGTTTCTGGGATGCTTAGAACTCAAACTGCACTGCTGGAAATAGTTTCTTTTGATGCATATGCTGCTTTCTTTGCAAATATGCATCATAGGATTGTTTTTCTTTTTCCTGCAGTATATAAAAATTGCTGTATCTCAAAAATAAAACTATGAAGACACTCAAAATACATTTCCTGTTGTTGTAAACTATTTTTTGCAACTTTTTTGTATTTAAAGTTTTGAGGGATAAACCTCTTAAATTTCTCCAAGTAGAAATATATTTAAAAAAAACAAAAACGATTTTCAATTTTTTTGTAGTTTATTGCACTTTTTTGCAATTAATGTTGTTACTATGGACTTAATGCATACATATTATTAAAATAGGGGCTATAACAGTTGTATTGATGTATAGCAACTTGAAATGCTCCCAAAAATGGCACTACAGCATGTAAAAATATAAAGTAAGCTCTGGCGGACTTGGTTCTATGGTAGGTCTTAAAGGGTTAATCAAATCCATAATTCTTCTTTATGTTTTTAGAAAACAAGTCTGGGAGACTCTCTGAAGGTTAGAGAATAAGTGAGACTATAGAAAAGACATGAGAAGCCAAGCAGGAAAGATAAGGGAGAGGGAGAAAGTGCGACTTCCTCCGTCAAGAGCCGAGAGAAGTGAGGATAAAACTGAAATCCTCCTTGTTGGCACTAAATCCACCCGACTG
Source organism: Neolamprologus brichardi (assembly GCF_056152115.1). NCBI lineage: Eukaryota > Metazoa > Chordata > Actinopteri > Cichliformes > Cichlidae > Neolamprologus > Neolamprologus brichardi. Next base: position 41,245,216 of record NC_142104.1, on the reverse strand, counting down.
AAAGCGAACCATTTTTCTCTGATTATTAATAACTCCACAGTTTTCCCCTCACCTCAGGTTAAGAGCCTTGGTGTCATCCTAGACAGTTCACTATTCTGAAAATCTCACATCAGTAATCTCACCTGTTGTCTGTTTCCATCTACGCAACATTAACAGATTACGTCCTTCTATTTCCACCCAGTCTACGTCCATTCGTGTCCATAGTCTACCTCCTGTATTGACTGTTATAATTCTCTCATGGTGGTCTCGCATGGTCTCCCCCAAAAATCCCTCCATGAGCTTCAACTGGTTCAAAACTTCTTCTGCTCACCTTCAAGGCCCTTTATAACCTCGCTCCTCCTGACCTTTCTGATCTGTTAATCACTACCTCTTCTGCCCGCTCTGCTCCCAGGCTGTGGGACTCTCTACCCCCAGATATAAGAAACACTGGTTCTCTCCCACAGTTTAAATCTCAACTCAAAACCCATCTGCTCAAATCTGCATATTCACAGTGAGCCCACTGTTTGTAATTTTATCTTGTGCTTTTGTTTTCTTGTTTTTCTTCGTTGTCATCTATAATGTGTTTTATTCTATTGTTAAGTGTCCTTGGGTGTCTTGAAAGGCGCTTCTAAATAAGATTTATTATTATTAATATTATTAAACCTCCTGACCAAGAAACATCTTACTGCATATTACTCAATGTAATGTGTACTTTTTTCTGGCTTTTCAGTTGGTATTCTGTCTCTGTTCATTTTGTCAAAGTGAACAAACTTACAAATTCAGCAAGGAATCAAATAATTGTACCAAATATCCCTTCTGAGAGGAACTTCAAATCCCTATTGGATCTGGGCGACTTCTAGACTCTTTTGCACTGTGAAGGTGTCTGACAAAGCAATAAGGGGAAGGTGTAGGTCGGTGACATGGCAGAGCTCCTGCATTAAAAAACTGTGGGTACCTAAATCAGGTGCAGATAAGTGGCCTTATCAAATTCAAATGATTCTGAGTGCATTTTAGGGCCACTGGTAAAGTGCTGACTATATTTAAAACAGACGTCCAGATGAGCAGAGTTGCATTAAAACTGAGGTTTGCAGGATCACTGTTCTTAAAAATGCCCAAACTGCATATATTACACCTGCACCTCAGGTTTGGTACGAGTAGGGGGACTATACCTGTCACGGTCCCGGTGTCTCTCTGGTTGGCTCACGCTAGCTACAGGTTTTGTTGTTGTTGTTCATTTTTGTTTGTGTTTTCTTTGTCTCTCCTCCTCCTCTCTGCCTGGGTGTAGCTCATTACGGGCTCTCGCTCTTGGCCCACGCACCTGTGTGATTGTGTCTACCTGCTGTTGATCTGGCTGATTTCCCCAGCTGCCATTTAAGGCAGTGGCACAGAGCAGCTCACCGCTGGAACGTTGAACCTCCTGAGTTCGTGCTCTCGGCATTATCAAAAGAATCCCCTGTATGCATTTTGCTGTGGAACTAACGTTAACTTTTGTGTATAGATATCCCTCGTCTGGACCAAATCACGGGACCTGCCCAGGTGTGGCAGCGTGTGTGGAGTTTTGGAGCGAGTGCGGCTGAAGAGGAGTGCGTGTGTGTGGATTCCCCCCCTTCTCTCCCTGGAGCCCTGGACCCCCCTCCCAACTCACTGTACATATATATAGCACTGAGGTGATCCCTGTTGTAAATAAATCTCCTTTTGTTCTCTAAGAAAGAACTGTCTGCGCGTGAGTCCGTCCAGTAGCCATGACAATACCGTTCCTCACTTCCTGCTTGCCTGCTGTTACTTAACAACGACCACCAAACTTTTTTTTCCTGCTGTACAGGCTGCCGACAGTGATGACCTGTTCTACATCCATCAGCCACAGTGCTTGAGTTGTGCCCTACTTTCACTCATCCAAAACTACACACCAGCGTCACTGGGTCACAGATGCACTGCTAATTGCTTGCCAGAAAACCTCTTTCTGAATGCAGCATATCATTTTCATATTTTAAACAACTGTGCTTTACAGCTCTGTGTAACTTATCAGGCCAGCTGCAGCAGCTGTGTGCATAAATTTGGATTCTCTTCCCACAATCTCTGCACCTCCGCAACACCTTTCAAACCTACGTACAATAACCCAAACATTACTTATGCAAACCCTCTTTTTTATTCAGTTCTGCGTATTATACTGTGTGTGTCTGTTTTGCATTTAAATAAGGGTTATTAAAGATTTCCTGAAACACTTAAACATGCTAACCACAAATGTTTTGTTGCAGAGTGGTGGCGTGCTTTGTGCTCAGAGCTAAGTGAACATGTTTAAAGATAATGAACTGACTGCATAACACTGAAGTTGAGTAATGAAATGCACACTGCAGCAGATGAAACTGTTTTTGTTTGTTTATTTTTCAACTCTTTACTTCTGCCATTCTCCGTTATCTGTTGATGTGATTCAGTGGTATTACTATAGTAACTGGTATCATCCAATTAGCCTGCATCTATTTACTTATGTATTTATTGTTCTGTAGCACAGGAAGATGAAATGCAAAGGAAACATTTATGATGTTATTCATAGCATATCATCTTACATCATTTACAGAATCAGACAAAACTAGTGGATTGCTCCCTGTGCTGCTTCGTCTCTCTCCCTCCCTCTTGTCTTTTTTGTGTGTATAGCCTTTTCTCTAATTCCTGCCTCCTTGTCTCCTTTGACCTTTGTGTTGGTGCCTGTGACCATTAACATCTCCGTGTTAATGCATCTGGAGGCCATGAGAGGAGCGAGAGGCGGATTGCTGGAGAAGCTCTAATCGAGGATGCTCAGGTGAATCCTGTTCTCACCTTCAGTGTTTAAACAGTGATAGACAGAATATACAAACCATGGCGGGACTCTTAAAACAGCTTATCCTGTTTGCAACAACACATTGTTACACCTCAGCCCAGGGAAAACCGGCGTGCCCCCCACACTCCCTGCTCTCAAGGAAGACGAACCAAAAAGACAACTGGCCCGGATTTTGCAACAGCCAGTCAGTTTATTAAGTCCCAAAAGGTAGCGGGCATCAGGGTGAGCATGGCCAAAACAACAAACAAAAGCTCTAGAAATGAAATGCAGCTGGCTTACCTACACAGAAAACCCCAAAAGAAAATTACAGGTGTCTTACCTGCCTCCCTAACCAAAAACAGGAGAAAAGGTTTCCAAAGAAAAATGGCTTCTCACCCCTACAGCTACCGAGTGAAAAAAATATTGACAACTATTTACAACAAACTATTTACAACACGCCAAAAGCTTCCAGAATACAAATTCACACGCAGCCACGCACGATCTGATATCGTCGTGTTGGTGTTGTTCCCAGATCATCATACTAAAGGTTGTTCCAGGATCAACATTGCAAGTGACCAATCAGAATGTTGTGATGTCATACTTTTGCGACTTCGGGAAAAACCGGCGTAAAACAAAAAACTGTACTTAAGCTGCGAGAAACCGCCTTTGTCCGCCGATCAACGGACCCTAACCCTTTAATAAACGCTAAGCAGAATTGATATTGTCCTTGCAACATTGGAATTTCATAAATGCACGAATGGGTTGGTGCGCAAAAGAATAACGTCACAATAATGTGATTGGTCACTTGCAATGTTGAACCTGGAACAACATTTTCATGATGATCTGGGAACAACACCAACACGACGATATCAGATCATCCCGCAGCCACATGCACAGTTCGTTGGGAACAGGAAGTAGGCGGGGCGTGCCGGTTGAGAAGGGTCCTCATTTATAGCCAGCCCCTCCCAGTCCTCCACCAATGGTCAGCCTCCACCTGGAACTCACATAGCAACAATAACACAGGACACAAACGATGCCACCCTCTGGTGTGGCAGACAAAAAACACAGTACAAAAAATATCCATAACACTGAATCATAACAATATGAATAAACTTTCTGCCTTTCACTGCTTCTGTGTAAGTGATTAAAAAAAACATTTTTTTTTCAAAGAAATACAAATAGAGGGCTTGAGAAGAGGATTTTTGTATTTTGTGGACGAGGTGAGAGACCCTTAGAGATCCAGAGACACGAGCATCTGCTGGCAAGTGCTGATGAGCCTTTCAGTGAAAGTCACAGTTTGTGATTTGGTTGGTCTTATCGATTGAAGGCTCTCTTTTAGTTGAGCTGAGTTTGGGCCTTTAGTAAGTGATGAAACTGCACCATTGTAAAGCAAAGACAACAGCAATGTGTTTCTTATTTGTGTATTTTGTGGATCTGTTACCAGAAATTATATTTTTGCCACACTTTGCTTGCACTAACCAGTTCAGCAACAGTTCCCACGTGTGCACCTCTCTCCATGTAGATGCCGTTTCGTGCCATTACCTGCCCATTCAGCCTCCAACACAGACTTTTCATTTTCTAATTCTCTGAGGTCCAAAGACTGTTCCACACCAAGTGTGTTGCAGAAAAAGAGCACAAATATCAGAATTTTTCTGATGGAAGCTTGTCTTGTACAGTTTGTCCTCAAAAAACTTGAAGTTGACATGATGTTAAGGAAGGAAAAAGGCGATTATGGGCTCATCCCATTCTCACCAGAAGGCAGCAGCACGGAGAATTTCAGGATCAGTGGGACAGTTTGAGCTCTAAGTGGGAGAGCTGGGACCACATCTGAGGAGGCAGAGAGCCGACTGACCTGGAACAGCATCTAGCTGTGTGTCTGAGTTAAAATAGTGTTACTTACTATTTCATTATTTTACTTTTTTCATCTCATTCTGTACTATTTCCTGTTTTATTTCCCATTGTGCTACGAGCACACATGTTCCCAAACGTAGTGCTCTGATTGGTTAGCTCGGACTAAGAAAACAATCACTGTGACCAGAGATGGGCAGTAACGCGTTACTGTAATCCGATTACTTTTTTCAAGTAACGAGTAAAGTAAGGGATTACTATTGCAAAAACGGTAATTAGATTACCGTTACTTTCCCGTAGGAACGCTGCGTTTAAAAAAAATCACTAAAACCGTGATTTTTTTTGCGAGAATGTCTCATGACAGTGACGTAAACAAGTGCAACGTTCGTGGCAACAGCTGTGTGCAGATCAACAATATCGAGTGCAGAGAGAGTATGAGCGTGCAGCGTTTAAAGCGTGGAAGTACTGACCTTACTTTGAGTTTGATTCCATAAAAAGTGACAAAAACATTAGTGTCCGTTGTGCGTGGGAAGAAAACTTCTTTTTACAGTGAAAAAAACCCCTAAACAAGCACCGAGTAGCTACGACGTAATGGGAAACTCACAGAGAAACTCGTGGATTCTTCCACTGACCGCTGCACACCTGCACCAGGGTAAACCTCCGCCTACCCCACTCCTGCTTTACAGGTGAAAATAGAGCAACAGTACCGCTAGTCTTTGACTTTATTTATTTTCTGCTGTGTTTTACTTGCATCTATTTGAAAGAGTGAGTGTAAACACACACAACAAAAAAAATATTTTATGTGCTGGAATGTGCAGAAAATAGGTTTAAATGTTAAACTAATTTCTTCCAGTCAGAGAATGTTGCATATAATTACATTTTTACTTGATGCATAAAGTTAAAAGATTAAAACTAATAAAACAAGTTTTAAAAAGAGACTTTTCCATTTGATTACATTTTGTATGATGATTATGCAGAAAAAGTAGAATTGGGCTGAAAGATCTATCGCTTTATCACCTATTCAGGTTGTAAATCGTGTTTTTAAAAAGTAACTAAGTAATTAATTACTTTTGAAAATAAGTAATCAGTAAAGTAACGGGATTATTTTTTTGGGGAAGTAATCAGTAATTAGTTACTGATTACTTTTTTCAAGTAACTTGACCAACACTGACTGTGACAAACATCAGACAGTATTTACAGTTTGTCCAAGATATAGGGTTAGAGTCATCACCAACGCTGGCTTAGACCTCAGAGGGTTGGACCTGTGTACATGCACACAAATCAGTAGATCTAAAACCAGTGTGATGAAAAATGATGAACATTAAAAAAAATGTTCTGGTTAATTTAGAACCTGCTGCGAGCCTGTATGGACAGGAGATTTTACGTCCTAGCTAGGACGCTATGTGATGTTAAAATGAATTTAAATAGGATGATATAATAAAGGAATAAAATAGGAACTGTTTTTTATTATTATTCTACCCTCAAAGTTGTCAAAAGACCATGCGCATATGTGCTTATATTGCAACAAGAGCTGCCTGCAGTAAAGCCAAAGAGATGTACATGAGATTGGAGGGACAGCCGGAGACAGGTAATGAACATTCCTCCCTCGCTGCATTGCTCTGTTAACATGAGCCTGGTTAGAGAAACCACCTGCAGGCCGGATTAGAAAGTCCTCTCACTACCTGCTGGACGTGGCACTGTGTGTTTTGATTTACTGCTTTACTCATCTATCGTGTGTGTGTGTGTGTGTGTGTGTGTAGGTGTGTGTGTGTGTGTGTAGGTGTTATGGAAGGAGAGAGCAGATGGAGGCAGATGGCGACTCCTACTGCTGCAGTAAAATGGCATCTCATCACAGCTCTGCCAGTTTAATCTGCTACCAATAAAAATATATTCCAAAGTAAAATAAGAGAAATAAAACTGAGCAACAGAGGAGAGACGGGAGAGGTGGGGGCGACGGAGGAACAGGTGGTAGCGGGGGACAATGGTATGATAACAAGAAGCAGACAGAACAAGCAGTGGGACCTGTGCAAAATGTTGAGACCTGAACAGAGTGACGTTTATTTTTACACGAATAACATCACAAGTACAACAGCAACCTCAACATCTCTCCAAATTCTGCTCCACTTAAAGGAGAATTACACTTACTCTGCTATATCTGTCATTAATGTGCCTACAGTGGTTAATTCTACCTCCACTGTAGAGATAATTACAATGTTTGACCATTGGTGCGGTCCAACCGGCACCAACAGCAAAAACACAGAGGTGAGGCCGAGCAGGCAGCTATTGTGCTGACAGCTCCCTGGCTCACCACCTGTAACTTATACTGCTTTCTTTAAGGCTTCACATCCATAGTTCAGTTGTTAAACCTTTAAAGCCGGTCGGAGCGGGCACGCTCTGTTTTGCGTAACTATTTTTAAATCCCGGTAGCTCTGCAACCACGTGAGCTAGCGCAATAATTTTTTTTGCATATGAAACCGGAGGAGTTGTACTTACATCTTATGCCATCAGCTTGTCCTCGGTCACGGTTTCCTTCCACATATAGCTTTGCAAAAACTGCATAAAAAGCACTTGCAGCAACAAAAACATAATATTCCAGAAACACGCTTTGCCGATCTGATCAGCTGTTCATAACATTTCCTACGTTGGAATAGACGTTAGCGCGAACTTTTGCATGTCCGCCATTACCTGCCCGAAACCGGAAGTGACGTCATTTTCACGGAAATGTTTTTTTTTTTTTTACCTTTAGGGCCTTATAAGCCTATACTGGTGTTTTTAAAAGTTATGTTTGACTTTATGACTTTCTGTGTCGTTTCTGGGATGCTTAGGACTCATATTGCACTGCTGGAAATAGTTTATTTTGATGCATATGCTGCTTTTTTGCATATTTGCAGTATAATATTTATTTTCGTTTTTCCAGCAGTATATGAAAATTGGTGTATTTCAAAAATAAAACTATGAAGGCACTCAAAATAAATTTCCTGTGGTAGGAAACTATTTTGTGCAACTTTTTTGAATTTACAGTTTTGAGGGATAAGCCTCTTAAATTTCTCTAACTAGAAATATATGTTAAAAAAGCAAAAACGATTTCAATTTTTTTGTAGTTTATTACACTTTTTTGCAATTTATTGTAATTACTATGCACTTAATGCATACATATTATTAAAATCTGGGCTATAATGGTTGTATTGATGTATAGCAACTTGAAATGCTCCCAAAAATGGCACTACAGCATGTAAAAATATAATATAAGCTCTGGCGGACTTGGTTCTATGGTAGGTCTTAAAGGGTTAAGAAGAGGGAAGCCACCCATGAAAAATAAAAAAATATCTTGTGCAAGGCTGAAAGCATGTTTCATTTTAACAGCCAGCCTGTGAGACTGACTGACTTTTGGAGCCATTTGTGGAACAGCCCTTTCTGAAACACTTTAAAACCAGCCTGAACGATTACCACCCTGAGGCCCTCACACCGGTAATCACGAAATGCTTCAACAGACTAGTCCTTCAGTACATCAAGGACTACCTCTCCCCAGAATTCAACCCCTACCAGTTTGCATACTGCACAAACAGATCTACAGAAGGAGCCGTCGTCATAGCCCTCCACTCTGTGCTGAGTCACCTGGAACAGCGGCAAAGCTACGTCCGAATGGTCTTTGTGGACCACAGCTCAGCTTTCAATACAATCATCCCGGACATCCTCATCACCAAGCTGGTCACTCTTGGCACAGCACTGACTTAGCCCCCCTATACATCAACAGGGAGTGTGTGGAGAGGGTCCACACCTTCCGGTTCCTTGGCGTCCTCATCTCCGCTGACATCTCCTGGACAGACAACATCACAGCGATTGTCAAGAAGGTCCAACAGCGGCTGCACTTCCTAAAGGGTCCTCAGGAAGTACAAGCTGGACTCCAACCTGCTGCTGACCTTCTACCGCTCGTCCATTGAGAGCCTGCTAACTTACTGCATCACAGTATGGTACAGCAGCTGCACTAAGGCAGACAGAGCAAGACTTCAGAGTGTAGTCAGGGCAGCAAAGAAGATCATCGGCTGCCCTCTCCTCTCCCTGATGGACATTTATTCCTCCCACTGCCTCAGCAGAGCAGCAAACATCATCAAAGACAGCTCCCACCCTGGTTTTAACCTGTTCAGCCTACTTCAGAGAAGCACTGCAGGTGCATCAGCACAAAAACCCACAGACTCAAGAACAGTTTCTTCCCAAAGGCCATAACCGCCCTGAACTCACACTGATGTGGACCAGAGTAAGCTAACTATACGCACAAAAATGCCTCTGAATGGTGAGGTTATTAAGTGGACTCTACAGCAGAACCCAAGAGACAGCAGGTCATAGATCGTACTGATACAGCAGAGAGGACTGGACAGGGTCCCAGTGGCGACTTGGGTTCCTGGTCCTAACAGAGGTGATCAATGCTAGTCGATGACATATTTCTGGATTTTCAGTTGCACCCTGGTCTCCTGTGTCCTAAATTTAGGCTCCTCCATTCTCTGCAAACAATTCAGCAACGCCTACGATGAATGTGAAGAACGTTTGGCGTGGCAGCGTTCTCTTATGTGGCTTTTCACCCCGTGTCCCATTTCATGTCTTTCTGGAGAGGTTTGAAGTTTGTAAGAGCTTTGTCAGCTTCCTTGCAGGTTCACCTTCAGGTGTGACATCGGGGATAATGCTGTTGGAGCAGCTCCCCAGGCACCCACAATTACACAGTAATGGAGGTCAGAGCGGACTCAAGCCGTCTTCACAGATCTTTATTATAGCAGCTACACTCTGGTAAGTCACACCCAAGTAAGCGTTCAGCTCTACTGCTCCACCAGCTAAGGAAATGTCACTTTGCCACTGCTATAGCCCACAACACACACACACACACACACACACACACTCTCATTGCTCTGACTTTTCTCTGGAATGGATCAAGGGGCACACAGCCAACACAGGGGTAGTCACAAAAGTGCTTCTGAAATGAAATAAAATGTTAATATCTGTTAACAGTCATCTAGGTGGAGATTTGTTCTTAATAAATCTGCACTCCCGAGTGAGACTAGCCTCATTCAAGAATGACCCCCATCTGTAGAAGCTGGATCAAAGTCCTACCACTGCCTCCAGCTCCCTGCTAACCTTCACCTGAAAGTTATCACTGCTTTTCGACAAACTGCTTTTGAAACGGATGCATTACCATATTCATGTCATGGTGTTTAACGCAGTAGGAAAAAACTAAGACAGATGACATTGGACCTATTATTTAGAATTTATTATGTCTGCGTGCATTCCAAGAAGTGAGGATATTTTCTGCAATTAGCAAAAGAGGCGTGTGAAGGACCATGACTCCATGCAAGACAAAGGAGGCAATGAAAAATGTTAATTTCTAATTTTGTCATTGTCACTGAGCATCTCCTGTTAAAGTGGGACATCGTGAAATTGTTTCTATCAGCTGGAAAGGAAATGTGTTTTTCGCATCCAAAGAGAATGAATGTATTAAAATTGAAAACATATAGTTACTAAGAATCTTGTGTCATATGTTAGGAGCACATTAAAAACACTGCATTCTGGTTCTTTTTGTGACTGCACTACTTTGCTCAGTCGGATGAGATGCTTCACTTTGCTTGTTTGTGCTATAAGTTGAGAGACACACCAGTGAAGACGTCAGACAATCTAATCACAATTGGCCAGATTTTCCAGCGCAGCTGTTAACCAATTAAATTACATCAAAGATCCTGAACACAGCACATGGTTGCCCAAGGAGTTGACCACTGTGTAGGTAACGTTTTGTTTATGAACAGGGTTACTAACAGGCAGCATGCTGGCAAATGCTATTAAGCAGAAGTGTTCGCTGCTGAAGCTAATCCAACCTTGGCTAACTTGCCTTGTGATGAAAGTTAATACTGACTGACAACCACAAACCCCCACAGCTTCACCCCACAGCGGACATGTACACACACACGCACAATAGCAACACATCTTATAGGGTGGGGTGTGGAATAAAAATGAAATGTCTCTTGCACGTCCCTTTGTAAATGGTAAATGGACTGGTTCTTATATAGCACTTTTCTACTCTCCTGGAGTACTCAAAGCGCTATACAACACGCCACATTCACCCCATAAACACCCATTTACACAAGCACTACTATCTATACGGTGAGTGCTTTCTAACTATCATTCATACGCATTCATACTCCGATGGACGCATCGGAGAGCAAGTCGGGGTTAGTATCTTGCCCAAGGATATTTGGCATGCAAACTGGGGGAGCCAGGGATCGAACCACCAACCTTCCGATCAACAGCTGCTCTGTAGCTCAGGAGGTGAGCATTTGTCTCCATCTACTATGCCACTCATTCATTTAATGTCAATGATAAACTTATTAAATATATTCTCACGTCAGCCGAGTGTTTGTCAGTGTTTTTCTCTTTCAATGCAGCTGTCGTCTCTTCATCGGGGCCTGAGGCCCTTCAGGCTCATTCAACCTCAGTCACAAGGAAGATTTCATAAGACAATGATTACAAAGCCAACACACAAAGTGTGATATTTATGGGTTTGATTTTTGCACTTAAAAAAATCTTTATGAACCCAAATTATAACAAATTGTTATTTTGTGTATTTGTTAACACATTATCCATTGTTTCTGACTTACATGATAATTCATTATAATTTTATAAGGCAAATCTTATCAAGTACATAATTATGCTAAGCCTGATGTATCTATAGCAGAACATAGGTTTGGAGACCTTTTTCACCCTGATAAATAAAACCCTATTTTAAAAACTGCATTTGATATTTACTTGGGTTGTCTTTGTGTTATATTCAAATTTGCTCAATCATCTTAATCATGTAAGAGTGAGAAGTATGCAATAAAAAGGAAATAAATCAGAAAAGGATTAATTACGTTTTCACAATGACACCACTCACTGGTTAGGGCAATCCCATTGTGATAAGCATCTTGATTTGTCCATGTTGATTTCTTTGAAATTAGATGTCACAAAGATGAGTTTTCACTGAGAAGTACAACACACACTCATACGCTACCAATTTGTCAATCACTTATACCTACATACAGACTGGGGATTTGAGCAGCATGATAACAAGATGAAAATGGGCTGGGCTAACTAGGATTATCAGATGAGTGAAATCTATGGAATATCCATAATTTTAAAACTGTTTAATGTCACTATGCTTTCTACCATTTTTAAAGTCAGGCCAACCCAAAGACCTGTAGAGTCACACAGCTAAAACAGTTTAGCTCAAGTTTAATGTGGTTTTCTAACATGTGAAATAATGCAGCTGTTTTTTACATAAGGTTGTTCAGCTATCCGGTCTTTAAGTCTGACATCATTAGCCATTTCCGGGTCCAAACTCTGCTTCAGGTCCCAAAGTCAAACGAACACTGCAGCATCACTGAGAGTTACAAACTGCCAAAATCTTTCATCTTTAATAAAATGATCAGCATTGCTGCTTTACCAGGTGTAACAATTAAGTTTAACATCCAGGCATCCATGAAAACAGAATTTATTAAATTTAACAGAGTTAGAAGTTAGCAGGAAGTTAGCTTGCTAGTTTCCACCTAAACATGATATAGCATGTTCTGACTGGGAGATTTCTGAAAAATTCAAACGTACAGCTCTGCTACCACTTCCAACATAAATGAAGACAGAAAACTAAACAGCAGTGACGTTTGTAGGGTTACTGAAGTTGGGCTAGCTGGTATATAATGATGTGCTATGTGGTGGTGCTACTGTGTACAGTTTGCTGCAATGTGACAATCAAAGACTGCTGAAGGTGAATGACATTCTGCAACTTCAAGTGACTGTGGGCAAATTTTCTCAACTTTCAGGCGTGACACTGAAGCAACAAACAGTGAGAGCAAAGATTTTCCCATGATCTGGCAGTAAATACATTAGAGCGTCACCTAGGCAACCAGAGCCTGGAGCTTTATGGTTAGATGCTAAGACCCTGGCTTAGCTAAGCTAGCTTAGTTTAGCTTATAGCTCGCTAGCAGTATGGCTTCCTCAGCTGTCCCTCCTGCATTTTCCTTCTCATTGTGCCAGATGTTTAGTTACTCCTTGACCTCTGTTAGTATTAACGATACTTGTAATAAATGTACCCTGTTTGCTGCTCTGGATACCAGGATCGCTGAATTGGAGACCTGCCTTCCCTTGAAAAATCCGTAGTCTGAAGGTAGCATAGCCACCGTTAGCTTTCCTCCACTTTTTCGCACAGTGCTGTGTAGGTTTGGATTTTTCCCCTTAAGAAGAAAAACCTTGATTGAGACAAGGGAGCCTGAAGTTGTAATTGTTTCTTCCTGACATCGCTCTGGTGGAAAGGAGGATGACGCTTAAAAAGACTTTGGAGATAACAAAAAACAAAAGAAAACACTGAATGCAGACATTTACACTCAGTCTAAATGGCTCATTTTGACATTTTCTTTATTGTGTTAACAATATATGAAAAAATTCAGAGCACTAAAACATTTACATATTGCAGTGTCAGTTCCAATACCTAAAGCACCCACTGAGTGCATTCATAATGTTGTTTTCTCATTCTCAGGGGGAAACTAGATTCACCGTATATACTGTTATAAATACAGCAGAAGGCATTCTTTGGACATTCAAGTTAACAAGTGTTTTTCATTAAAGAAAATTAGCCTTACACTTTATTTCAGATGTGAGTTTTTCTCTTGAGCGCTGCTCACACACCTGCATTCTTACCGCATCATGATTCATAGCAAATTAAATATTTAGGTGTCGGTGTATTAGTACCACATATTGGATTCTGTTAATGAAACCCTGTTGAATATGAAAATGTCTTGGCTGGGACTAAAACAGTAAAACCACCATCAATTTTATTTTAAATTTGCCGAATTTCTGATTTGGGGACAGGATAAGATTTTTGTAATCATACACGCATTAAAAAGCAAAGAAAAGCAGCTTTGGGATTTTAATATTCATTTAACAAATATGCCGTAGAGCTAATGACATTACTGTGAACATGTGATAAGACTTATAGTAAATCTTCCATACCCTAAACACAGGTCTTATATTTAGAATTAATTATTAATTAAGAAAATTTGACAAATAAAAATCAATTTTCTGGTCCTCTGACAGCCATACCTTTAAAACTGTAGACCCACCCATAGATAGGCTTTTTGTAAAATAACTGGCATACATGTCCTCACAAATGAATATAGCAGACTGATCATAACTGCTCTCCCATTTTAATTAAGGATTTTGTGGATTTATGAAAAGAGAAGCTTGTGAGTCAAATTCCCGGCCTGAATCATCATTTCAGTCCAGCTATGCATATCTTTCCATATTATTATACAACTGGTCTTGCAGCCATTGTCTCAGAAAGCATCTATGTCTGTGTCTGACAAAGATGATAAAAAAAGAAGTCATTTAGTTTTGCTGGTTGAGTTTAAATCCACTGTTGTTGCTAAAATGATCTTGTGTTAGACAGACACCTGGATTTACTCTAATTATTTCTAATCTGTGATCCTGATTGCGCCAATTGTAATTAGGCTGTGATGATCTGTTTTGTACGCTGCATCTGTCAGTTTAGAAGAGCGACCTGCTTTTCTTTCATTTCTGACGAGTTTTTCCTCATGCACGAGTTTTAGAGCAGAAGGTGTCATGTGCTATGCTAAGCCCTCGGAGGAAACTGTATCATTTCCTGGCCTTAAATAATAATCTCTACCTTGACTAGTTTCATGTTGTTAATTAATGATATAGCTCTAGTCCTGGCAAGGTTTGCAACTTCAGTAAAATCCATCCATCCATTCATTCACTTCCGCTTATCCTTTTCAGGGCCGCAGGGAGCGCTGGAGCCTATCCCAGCTGTCATAGAGTGAGAGGCGGGGTACACCCTGGACAGGTCGCCAGTCTGTCGCAGGGCCAACACACAGAGACAAACAACCATTCACACCTATGGGCAATTTAGACTAATCAATTAACCTATCCCCACAAACTGCATGTGTTTGGACTGTGGGAGGAAGCCGGAGTACCTGGAGGAAACTACTGTACTGCCCTTCAGTAACTTCAGTAAAACTTACTTGCAAATAAAAGTTACATTTAAATTAAGACTTAAAAAAAATCCTCCTTGGGCTAAAACTGCCCAAAGAGCAAAAGACAGCAAGCTCTCCAAATAAACTAATGACTTAATTCATAAATAACTAAAAAGATTATCTCAACTTTTGTTCCAGTTCCAGCCTGGCAGTATGAATGAATATGAATCAGCTGCTTTAATGATATAGCATTAGTTACAGCTTCTGTTTCAGCATAAGCCCCCATTTTTGGCACCGACTCGATGTGTCTGTGTGCGCCCGTGGATGTATGTGTGTGTGTGTTTTGATGAATTATTGATGTGTGCGTCTGGCTCTCGACGTGTGTCTGCCATTGGAGTGGCTTCTTTGATCGCAGGAACCCCACAACCCACCAGTGACGAACACACACACGCACACACACAAGTACGCTTGACTACCTTTATTAAAGATGGTTATTAGGAGCTCTACTGTGCCATCTGGCAGCTAATCAAATATTAAAAGTCTGTCTGTCTGCACCAGACACACCAACACACTGCACATACAGATGCACTGTGTGAACATGTGATGTGTATTCATACCGCATGTAACAATTCATCCTTGTGAAAAACCTGACCTTGGTAAGATTTCTGTTATGAGCAAAGGAAACAAAGGTGGGTAACAACAGTTATGACACACTGTAGATGCTCTGGGGTGATTAGTTAGATTAGTTTCATGGAAATCTGCAACCACGGTGAGGTTGTTGGATTTAATTCATTCAGGTACACGTGAACTATCTGGAATGAAGCATTCAATAATCATTAGAACACTTGGCAGCACTGTCAAGTTTTGTGTGTGTCATTTTCTGAAAAATGGAAAAGTTTCCAACTTTATAGTTGCTTGTTTGTTTCAGTCTTTACGAATATAGACTGCTGCTGTGGATCTCAGCCAGGCACCCCCAAAACAGAAGTTTTGGAACTGGCTCGCTGCTTAAAAAGTCAGAATCTCTGATCCTATGAGTGTTACCCAGTAGGCAATGTAGAGCTTGGATAGAGCTGGAGAAGAGAGTCGCCCAGCTCTAACGGCTTCTTAGTCGTCCGGGCGTCGATCCCTGGCCATGCTCGCCAGGGTTGCCCTCTGGTAAAGTCGTCTCCTCGGTCACGCCCATTAACAGCAGCTTTCTTCTAAATCTGTGTACTTTGTAACTAACTGGCTCAAAGTTAGTGGCCTGGAAAACTAGGCCTCAGGGATCTTATTATTTTTTAAGGCAACAGTAACCTGTAAGAACCCTTTGAGTGGTGCTATAATAATACACAGCTTTTTACCTTTACTGTTTCACAAGGTGTTAAAAAGGGAATGTCCACAATTTAGCAGGAGCAATGCAAAAGCCAAATCAAATAATAATAGTCACATGATCGAATCACTGTAAATATACTTTTCTACTTAACCTACTCCGAGCTAATGCTGAGTTCAATCAAAATTCAAACATTAATATCACTTTATTGCATTTTCTTCTTTGGTATGTTGTATTTTAACGTGATCTATCATTACCTTCATCACGTATGGATATACTTTCCTTCATGTTTCATTCAGTTTCTACTTTTTACTTCAACAGGATTCATCATTAGCTCAGCCTCATGAATATCCAACATGATTTTAATCAATAAGCTTGTTTTTTCTCCCTTTCTCTTTTTATGACTCTGCGATTGTCAGTCACAATATATTCAGTATAACTTCTTTTTCAAATTATATTATAAAGTCAGAGATTCTTTGAGACTCGAGTCTCCTTGGTGCCTCACTCTGTCCTCCCCTCCCTCCGTCTCACTGACAGCCTCCAAGGTCATCTTTCCTCTGTACCGAACCACAGTGAGAGGCTTGTTATTGGGATCACTTCACAGATTACACTTTCTTCTTTGTTATATTGGTCAAACTTACACTTGATTATATTCTCATCAGTATTAAGCACATATAAAATTATGTATCCAAATTATGATTATGTGTTTATCAGTTATCAGAGACAGATGTCCTATCTTTCACATTCCTGCAGCCAGTCTCAGCACACAGACACTAATCTGCCAAGGTCGAAGCTGATTGGAATAATTTTAATTACTCAACCTGCATTTCTCATATAAATAAGACCTTGGTTATATTTTTGATCAAGAATCAAACATGATTTACTATGAGCAAACTCACAGATGGCCTCTGCTGTGGCACTCTGTATCACTTTAAAACATAAAAGTTCTTTCACCGTCTCTCAATATGTAATGAGAGGTAAAATTAAATCCCACCTCTGTTGACACTGTACAATATTTAATTCCCTTTTTCGTTATCTACTCTGGAATTTATTTGGATTTTGGCATTCCGAGCACCTAATGAAATATTTCAGCCAACTTCACGTGTTTTAAAATGAGTGGTTTCAGAGGGTTTTCTCACCTGTAGATTTTTCACTTTTGGTCAAATCGTTTGATGGCTTTGTAACCTTGTAGCTTTTTAATGTGATATGCTTCCTTTTTACACCAAGGACTCTCCTGATGAACTCCAAGCAAATGCTTCACTACAAATCCCGTGGGAATGTTCAGCCCACTTACAGACTTGATATGTCTGGAGTAGGAGTATCAAAAATATAAATACAGGATGAAGGTGCTGTGTTTGTATATAATCAGGTCTATGGTATATTCATGAGTGCACAGTATACATTGACTGCAAGATGGTGTTTAGCTCAAACTTGCAATAAACACCTTGTAATTGGGCAAGATCAGAGTTTTATTTTTGTCTTTCCTTCCACTATTTGTTAATTGCCCTTGACTAGATACTAGGAACTAAAAAATAAGAAACTAAGAAACTAGGCAGCTGAGAGCTAGAAGCAAGGAGGGACACGAGGACCGCAGGAGAACACACAGCAACACGAGACAACGCAACAACAAGTAGAGGAAGACAAATATCTTAAATACACAGAGGGTAACAAGGAAAGTAGAAACACATGGGGAACACAGCTGGGAGACATCAAACATAACGAGACGGGAGGAAGGAAATCTAAGCACGCTAACACAGGACACAAGACTGTCAAAGTAAAACCGGAAACATGAGACACACTGAAGACACCGGCTTGGCACTGGGACTGAGGAAGAGCAGACATGAGAACATAACTGACTATGGAGACAGAAGGAGAACACAGGAGACACATGAACATAGAGACAAGGGTGACTAGATGTGATATATGGAACACGGGAGAGGCACAGAAACAAAACCTAAATCCTAGAAACGACAGAAAATAACTAAGAAACTAGAAAACACCACGAATAATACTAAATCAAAGAATCTTCGAAACCAGAAAACACATAAACCCTAGATTCCCAGGACCGTGACACCTTCACCTGAGAGTCCTCATCAGGTTCATTTGGATCAGAGCCCCACGGTCCTGCACACCACATATCCTCTCTGGCCTCACCATCTCAGGAGGAAACCTCTCGTACCAGCCAGTCACCTGCCTGCCTGCTTTCCACCAGAAGATCCCAGGAACCCGATCGACCGACGCACTGCTTCTTGTATAAAATGCCTGCAGTGAAGACCCAGAGACATAGACTGTCTTTTGTACCTGCTGCTATTATCATGGTTAATAACACTATAAGGAGGGTTGTTGCCATGCACATTGCACTTTGTTGATGATAAAATTTGGGCTGTTCTCTCTGGGATTTTTTTTTAATTAATTAATGATTTTTTTGTGGCTGCTGTGTTTTTTGTGTCTCTGTGTATGGACAGACTGCAAATCAATTTCCCACTGGGGACAATAAAGTTAGCATTGACCCCATTCCGCCCCCAACCTTCCGAAAGGAAGACTTCACCACTCTCTTTCCACTCATGCTGAACTCATTTTCTGGAATGGACCATAACATCCCTGAGGACTCACGAGACCCAAAGGGTCTCACTCAATCGCACCCTAAACCCCTCTATAAATGACTAAGGTTCAATAAACGTTTTGCTACTGAGTACCGCTGTCTGTAGTCTTTGGGTCCTGCCATGATGACAGGATCATCTTCTCAACTTAAATGAACTGTTTTGGAGTTTGCTTGGAACTGGACCAAGAACACCTACTTCAAACGTTCTCGGTGCAGTTGTCTTGTTCCTCACCAGTGTGTGGTTACCATCTTCACATCTGCATGAATGAACTCCTCCGTGGGGGAAAATAAACCAGAGTTTGTTTTGAACTTACTAAATTATGCAAGTGTGAAAACAGCTTAAGTGAAGGTAACAGATTTATTGGCTTGCACTTTGTGAGGAACAATTCAATTCAATTTTATTTATATAGCGCCAAATCACAACAAAAGTCGCCTCAAGGCGCTTCATAGATACAGAGAAAAACCCAACAATCATATGACCCCCTATGAGCAGCACTTTGGCGACAGTGGGAAGGAAAAACTCCCTTTTAACAGGAAGAAACCTCCGGCAGAACCAGGCTCAGGGAGGGGGGGGGGGCCATCTGCTGCGACCGGTTGGGGTGAGAGAAGGAAGACAGGATAAAGACATGCTGTGGAAGAGAGACAGAGGTTAATAACAGATATGATTCAATGCAGAGAGGTCTGTTAATACATAGAGAGCGAGAAAGGTGACTGGAAAGGAAAAACTCAATGCATCATGGGAATCCCCCGGCAGCCTACGTCTATTGCAGCATAACTAAGGGAGGATTCAGGGTCACCTGGTCCAGCCCTAACTATATGCTTTAGCAAAAAGGAAAGTTTGAAGCCTAATCTTAAAAGTAGAGATAGTGTCTGTCTCCCGAATCCAAACTGGAAGCTGGTTCCACAGAAGAGGGGCCTGAAAACTGAAGGCTCTGCCTCCCATTCTACTTTTAAATACTCTAGGAACAACAAGTAGGCCTGCAGAGCGGGAGCGAAGTGCTCTAATAGGGTGATATGGTACTACAAGGTCATTAAGATAAGATGGGGCCTGATTATTTAAGACCTTGTATGTGAGGAGCAGGATTTTGAATTCAATTCTGGATTTAACAGGAAGCCAATGAAGGGAACACCCTTCAGTTTATCAGAATCAGAGTACTTTATAATTCCCTAAGGAAATTTAGCAGGTCTATGAAATGGAATCAAGCAAACCTGCAGACTATAGGAACCACCTTCACTTTAACATGAGATGCAGAAGGTCGAGACTGAATCCCAAACGTTTGGGTCCTTGGTTCCTTGGAAAGCATAGAGCAAGTTCCTGATTGAAATGATAAGACCTTTCACTCTGACTGAGAACCTACACAGACACCCAAATCAATATATATCTAGTCCAGCTGCAACAGTAAAATAAAAAAAACCTAAAACTAAAAGTTCCAACCAAGCAGCAAAATGCAAACTGATGTCCAAACACAAAAGAGGTGGAAATCATGCTTTGAACTGTAAATAAATAAACACACTCTCAAAATTCTAAACATAAAACAGGAAGAGAAGACAAATACTGCAAGCAACAGAAGGTGGGTCGTGGAAGGTTAATTATATTGTAAACCTATGTGTGTGTTCATCCATGTGTACAGTAAAAAGGAGTTCTCAAGAACAACATCCTCTTGTCCTTTAGGCATCCTAACTGACCTTTGACCCACACACACACACAGGCATATCCCCGTGTGTGTGTGAGTATCTGGGAGACAGTGACAGGCAGCACATATGGGCTATTTGCATATGATAGTTCTTCTGGATCTTCAGGCTCACCTTGAATATTTGTGTGTGTGTGTGTGTGTGTGTGTGTTTCTTTGGAAAAATGAAGAGGGTGGCGAGCTGAGTGTGTCTGTGATAGAAGTGTTTGTCTCAGAGTTGAGCTGCAGCTCAGTTAAAGTTGTCCTAGTCTGATTTTTTCATGCTCTTATAAAAACAACTTGTCTCTGAATAATTTATGATCTGCGGGTTTTTGCTTCTCATGCTGTTTCACATTCTTTTCCTCCCTGAATCTAGTTTGTAAACTCTCTCGCTGTCTGTGTACAGCTCTTTCTGTTATCAATGTTTACAGTTTTTTTTTTTACCTTTGTTTTCAGCAGTTGTTTTTCTGAACCTTTGGGTCTCTTGCTGGCATAGAAGAGATGCTCAGTCTTTTTCTTCCATCACCTATTTCTGAAACTCCACAGTGAAATGTTACTGGGTCATCTGTTGTCTGCAGTTGACTGCTTTCTTGGATACTTGCTACTTGATCTAGTATTTCTTGAGATTTCCCATTAGTCTTTGCTGTTCTCTAATATAATGAAGAATAGTTTTTAAATTACTGATGATTAACCTCTGTGCCTCACAAGACAGGCCCAAACCACGACACCACTACCATCATGTCTGACTGATGAGTTATCGGTCTGATGCTATCGTGATGATGCAATCTTTTCTGTCTTCTATTAGCGCACTTTTCATTTACCCTCCTAAGACCCGAACTCTTTCATGGCATGCATTTTTAATTTCTCTTTGCTATTTGGCTGATTGGGATCTGATGAATGTAAAAACAAAGAATTATCTTTTTACCTGATTTTGCTCTACAAGGGCTGAGATCCCAATATGAGTGTCACGACCGGGCGGCCAGACACAGGTAAGTGGACTCAAATGCAGACACCACACGGAGGCTCGGAGGTATAGTGCAAACGAACAATTTATTTGGCACTCAAAAATGGCACACCATGGAGGAGGTAAAAGAAACAAAAATGTTAATCGTGAACTAAGGGCGAGAGGGAAAACATAAACCTCTGAACATTGGCTACCTACTAACATAAAGTTTCTGATTATGGTACTAAGAATCTGTAGCTACAAACACTGTGATTAGCAAGGGCTAGCAGATAAGCTTTTACCAGGAATGCTGAGAAAGTAAACAAGACTTGGCTAGACCATCTCCAAAATAATTGTTTAACCAAATAAACAACAATCACACTGCGTGTGCAGCAGCAAAGCCAAAAGGAAATAGTCTCTTTATCGGGCTGGGCACGTTATTTGGGATTTTCCGGAGCAGGCATACAAGGTACAGGGTTGCAGGGTCTCTCTGAGTCATTGTCTGGGTTGACAGCGAGGCTAGGAGGCGATTAGTGGTCCGAGTGAGGCTGAACCAGTTCGTGTACACTCACTGTGAAGTGTAGGGCAGGGAGGCAGGCAGGTGAATAGTCCCGAGAATAGTAGCAGGCCAGCGACGGGGAGTTGAGTGATTACAGGCAGCAAGATCCAATCCACTGTGAAGGTGGGTTAGCTGACGTTCCGGCAAGGAATGTTTGAGAACGCTGGTCTTAAGAGCCTCCCAGCAAATTACACACAGGTGCCACAGACGAGGGGTGTGGTGACTCTGCCCAGTGATGGATTTACTGGCACGCAGGAAAACCCAGCACTCACCCGGACTATGACAATGAGGACATTTGTTTAAAATTTTGATAGAACAGTGGCTGTATAATGTTCTCGTAAGTGGATATCAGGCCCTTGTGGAGCAAAATTTAGTATTGTCGTCTAGACAACCCAAAATGTGATGTCCACATACACATTTTGCATACACAATACGTGATCTCATCTATCCACATAACATGGTTTCAAAAGCCTTCTACCTTACTCACCTCCCTGCCAGGCCCACCGGTCTTGTTCAGTTTTCTTAGATAGTGGTCCCGAACATAAATAGCAGTCAACGACAGAGATTTATTGCTTACAAGTTACTCGGGGTCCCTACTATATATGACATTCAAGACTATTACCATATTTTCCGCACTATAAGGCAGAGTTGGATGTCTCAAGACCGGTCTTGGTCTCGAGACCACTTTTACGTGGTCTTGTCTTGGTCTTGCTGTCTCAGATCGACATAGTGGTCGGGAGATTTGGAGTCAACAGTATCCATGACACACAACCTAACGTTCGATAATGTGTCATGCGCAAAAGCATCAGCTCTAAGAGCCGTGCTTAGAGAGTGCTTTGTAGTGAATCAGAGTCGACTCCCACTGAGCGAGAGCCGCTCCTCACTTAATTTCCTTTGGCTGCTCAGCTCTCACACAGTGGCTCAGCTATGCTCCAATCCCTCCATATTGTGGCCAATCACATGCGAGGATATAGGATAATATCATTCTGTGAAAAACAGAGAGGGTGATGGACGCGACAGTCATGTGGAGCGTGCGTCTGTCCTCTCAGTGAGTGAGACAGTAGAGAGCGGTGAGGAGGGCTGTGCGAGAGCAAGAACACATAAATATGCCTGATACCCGTAAACGAAGCAGCATCTGGCTGCAGCTTAAAGACTTTTTTGTCTCGGTCTCGTCTCGACTATGTCTTGGTCTTGACTCAGTCTGTCTTGGTCTTGTCGTGGTCTCGATACCCTCTGGTCTTGGTCTTGGTTTAGGCGGTCTTGACTACAAGTCTACTATAAGACACAATTAAAATCCTTTAATTTTCTCTAAATTCTTTCATCTTTAATAAAATGATCAGTGTTGCTGCTTTACCAGGTGTAACAATTAAGTTTAACATCCAGGCATCCATGAAAACAGAATTTATTACATTTAACAGAGTTAAATGTTCAGGAGAACAACTGAGATAATCCATCCACAATACGAGGTTAGTCATTAATATACTGCAACAACATGGGAATAGAGCAGCTGCCAGAGAATTCAACATTAATGAATCAATGGTACGGAAGTGGAGGAAACAAGAAGAATGAGTTGAGTAAAGTTTGACTAAGGCTACGTTCACACTGCAGGTCTTAATGCTCAATTCCAATTTTTGATCAAATCCGATTTTTTTGTCTGCATGTTCACACTACAAATAAAATGCGACAGCAAACACGAATGCGCAAAAGAAGACGTCACACACAACGCGCTCTGTTTAGACCCAGAGCAAACAATATTGTTTGACTGATGGCCCTTAATATAAAGACTTCGGACTTTTATGTTTCCCAATTTTTTGGGAAAGTTATTTTGTTATTTACATAATAATGTAAATAACCTAATAATGATCCATATTGCTGTTTTAGAGGAGCGGTGCTTCAAAGGATAGTTGCAGATTTCTGTCAGAATCTGCAGATTATACAGTACAAATAAAATGTTAACGTTTCTCCAACGTTGTCTTCCCAACAGTTTCACTGACATCTACACTGGATGTCCAGGAAGCGTTCGCGATGTCTTCTCGGGCGCTTCTCCGGTGCTGATAATTGGCGTCTGTCTGGATTTAATGCGACATGACCGTTCAAATAGCAGTCGCTTTCTAAAACATCGGATATGTATCGGATTCAGTACCACATACGAAAGTGACCCAGATCGGATTTGAAAATATCGGATTTGTGCCGTTCACACTGTCACACCATGATCGGATATGGGTCATATAGGGTCAAAAAAAATCGGATTTGATGTGCTTTCGCCTGCAGTGTGAACGTAGCCTTATCTGACTGTTTGGTTTCACTTAATGCGCCTTATAATCCGGTGCACCTTATGGTCAGAAAAATACGGTACACCCCTTTCTCTTGCAGTGTTCTTGGTCAGTTTACAACTTTTCACAAGCTAACAGTCCTGTACTTATACCTAGGCTGGCTGCTGATTGTCCAAACTCTCTTCTTTGAAATCCAGAAATGTTATTTGTAACAATTCTGTTCTTCAAGTTTGTGCTGTTAAGATTAAGATGCTTTCAGACAGCGAGTGGCTTTTGCTTTTGCCATTTGCTCAAAAAAAATGTCTCTAGTCTTGATTTAGAAACAGTGCTTTCTTCCTCTAATCCAGACCTTCCCAAAGTGAGGTGGGCCCCACAATCCATAGCCCAGTCTGTAGCTCAGTTGGCAGAAGAATCATTAGCCCTATCATCAGTTCAGCCTCCTGTTCAGCAGCCACTAGTCCTGCGTCCTGTGTCACCTGCTCCTCCTGTACAACAAGCTGAATCTATGCTATCCGAAGGGAATTGTTTTTCATCCGTCCATTGTGAGCAGAGAGTCAAACCAATAAATAATGTAATCATCCCTCAACAGCTGGCCAGTTCTGAGACTGTGATGCACTCCAGGGCCTCCCCAGAGGCTGGGTTTCAGCCCCCAGCAGACTCTGGACCCCTGGAGGTTAAGAAGCCAGCTGAGGACTGCACCTGGCTGTCGCTGCCTGAGCAGAGTCAATGCTCTGTGCAGCTGCAGTCTCCTATGTGTTTGCCAGAGGCCCGTGTGCCTGCTGGTCCTGTTCTGTCCCTGCCAGAGGCCCCTGCGCCTACTGGTTCAGCTCTGTGTTTTCCAGAGGCCCACGTGCCTGTTGGTTCAGCCCTGCGTGTGCCAGGGGCCCCGGTGCCCGCTGGTCTTGGGACTGTTTTTGCTGGGGGGCCCGAGGAACCCGTCAAGCAGCCTGCCTCATCAGCTGGGGGGCCCGAGGAGCCCGTCCAGCTACCTGCCTCGTCAGCAGCTGGAGGGCCTGAGGAGCCCATCCAGCCACCTGCCTCGTCGGTTGGGGAGCCTGAGGAGCCCGTCCAGCCACCTGCCTCATCGGCTGGGGGGCCCGAGGAGCCCGTCCAGCCTCCAGCTACACCAGCGCCGCCTGCAGCAGCGTCCTCATCAGCGTCATCAGCGTCATCTGGTCCAACCTCAGCTTCACCCACGCCGTCGCCTGGTCCAGCTCCGGCTTCATCCTCGCCTGGTCCAGCTACGGCTTCATCCTCGCCTGGTCCAGCTCCGGCTTCATCCTCGCCTGGTCCAGCTACGGCTTCATCCTCGCCTGGTCCAGCTCCGGCTTCATCCTCGCCTGGTCCAGCTACGGCTTCATCCTCGCCTGGTCCAGCCTCTGCCTCTGCCTCAGCTTTGCCTGGTCCAGCCCTTGCTTCAGCTTCTGCAGGTCGCCTGGTCCAGCCTCCGCCTCAGCGTCACCTGGTCCAGCCTCCGCGTCGCCTGGTCCCGCTTCAGCGTCGCCTGCAACAGCCTCATCATCCGCTTCGCCTGCAACAGCCTCATCATCCGCTTCGCCTGCAACAGCCTCATCATCCGTTTCGGCTTCGTCTGGCCTAGCCTCCACCTCGCCTTGTGCTGTGGAGGTCATGCCGCCTTCAGGTCCCCAACTGCTGCCTCACCATCGTTGGTCATCCGCCAGGATGCTTGTTGGGCGTTGTTGCCACTGTGGACGACTCCCTGAACGCTGCCGTTGCCTTCCGTGTGGCCGGCCCCCGGACTTGCTCTGTCGCCGCCACTGCCTTCCGCGTGGTGGGCCTCAGGGGATGAACTGTTATTGATTCCTGTGTTGCCGTCCTCCGGGTCGGCCTCCTGAACAGTTTGTGATCCGCTTCCTGTGCTCCACTGTTTCTGGTGGCTTTCTTGTTTTCGGACTCGGTTCTCTGTGTCTGAGTTTCCTGTTTTATTCTGAAGGTCCCCGTCTCGAGTGTGTTCAGGTTACGTTTCCCCTGTCCCGTCAGCTCAGACTTCTCCCAGGTGTGTTGCCCTCCTGTCTCTCATCCCCTGATTACTGCTGTGTGTATTTAAGCCCTGTGTGTTCTCCTGCCTGTTGCCGGTTCGTCTGTGTTTCATGGTGTCCTGTTCCTCGTCTGCATCTCTTTGCCTCTCACCCCGTTCGTATGATCTCCGGTTTGTTATTTAGTTTTCCCAGTTTTGGTTTGTTCTGTAAATTCTCTTCCCTCACTGCCTGTTTTTGCCACTCCACCACTTGTAAATAAACGTCACTCGAATTATCAGTCACTGCCTGCATTTTGGGTCCTCCTTTTCCTCCAACACCACACAGCTCACCTCGGCAGCCGTGACAACTATACTTTATACAGTAAAGTTACAGCGGAATACAAATAACATCAGGCTCATCCTGCCACGATTTGTTCCCCCGGTTCAAATCACAGACAAACAGTATCCCACAGCTGTTTATGTTTTTAAACCCATTTTGCACAGAGAGGCATTTTTTGAAAAATATTGATAGCAATGTTGAATATTATTACACTGAAAAAAAAACCAACTACACGTAAAATAATCACATCGTGACGCCTCTGCCTTTCTAAATGGAGGGACAGTAACTGCTTGTGTATGTAAGCGTGTAAAACCTGCAGATAGTCAGATTAACAGTATTTTGTCTCTATCTGCAATTCTGCAATTCATCTCATGTAAACAATAATGTGGTGCACAGCGTGACGTGAATAAAGGCACATACCTTTGACGTTGCGTGACGAACCCTGTATTCCTCGTCCACATGTAAACGCAAAAAAGGAGTTTTAAAAAAATCTCAGTTTTTGGTGATTGGAAACGCCGTTTACGTGTGGACGACACAGCTGCGTTTTCAAAAATACCTGTGTAGGTGTGGACGTAGCATAAAAGAGTTAGTAGTTTATTTTCTTACTACCTGTAATTTATTGCAGATTACTTGTATTTGCTTAATTGTTTACTAAATGTTTGTGGTGTGAAATAAACCGCAATGGAGCAAAATATGGGCGTGTGTGTGGGAACCACTGCTCTAATCCATGCCTGTGATTTAATGTTTTTCAACTCAAAAATAATGTTTCAACTTGAGCCTTGCAGGTAAGCGTGGAGGTGTTTGAGAGTCCTGACTTCAGTGGGGAACCATAGCTGGACTGGTGTGTAAAAATAACTCAGTTGTTTGGTGGTGGCTATGGCGGAGCTTCCACAGAGGCCAGCAGGTGGATGAGGGAGAGGGGAGGCAGGGGGAGGAGAGACCCGAGGCGGCCGCCGGTCCGAGTGTCAGGTGAACTGAACTTCAGGTAAGAAGTTATGACCTGCAGTCTATCTGGGTCAGATATAAACCAAGTTTAGGTGGAGTTTATTTTCGTTGTGCTGACTTTTTACAGTCAGTTACAATAACTCGTACTGCGTACTAGCTAGCATGATGGAGTTTCTATACAGCTGGGTGGGTGCTATGATGTTACTGATAGTGAACTTTATTTTATTCATAAGGTTAGTTAGTAGAGTTGCCAACCGTCCCGTAAAAAGATGGAATCGTCTCGTATTCAGAGGAAATATTACGCGTTTCGTATTGAGCTGAAAAGGAACACAGTTTGTCCCGGACTTCAGCTACAATGAAAAAGACACAAAGCTGGATTTATTCTGTCTTTAAGCTGTCAGCTGCCTCTTCTTCGCTCATTCTTTCCCCTCCCTCTCCTGTTTCTACTTCAATAAACATGATCATGAAACTGATCAATGATCAGCTGATCGGCTTTTCTCTCTTGTTTGTTTATCGCCCACTTTGCGCCAGAAACAGGAAACCAGTGGATGTCGCGTTAAACAACAGCAGCACGTTTAAGCTTGATCAGCTGTTGTTAGAATTTATTTAATATTAATTTCAAGTATCAGCTGATGTTTGCTGGAGCCACAGCTGTAAAGCTGCTGGTCATGATGTCGGTTTGGATATGTGGTGAGAGGGAAACATGAAGATGAAACCAGGAGACGTCCTTACTGAATCATCAGAGCTGAACAGGTGATGGAGGAACAGGTTTACCTTTTAGGTGACATGAATGAGTTAAAGGGAAATTATGAACTGTTTCCGAGAGACAAATAACACCAGGATCCTTTTTTACGCTGACAGCTGGTAACTGTGCAGGGGCGGGTCTAGCAAAGTTTTGCCAGAGGGCCAGGTAGGGCATTAACAGGGAAAGGGGGGCACAAAGAAATACGTTCTTATTCTCATTTAAAATGTCTCGCTTTTATTAAATAATTATAAAAGCGAGATTACAACCAAAGTTTTTATCTGGCGTAAAATGTATAGAAATCATACATATACCAACAAGACAGTGTACATCACTTTCACAACAGTGTCTGTTTTCATTCAAAGGCTTTATGGCTTTTCCTATAATACCTGGGGGGGCGGTCTCTAGTCAAAATGCCCGGGCCAATTTTTTGACCCAGTCCAGCCCTGTGGGGAGCTCAGTCAGAACCATTATATCCACAATGATATGTAAAACTGGCTGACACTTGTACTTTATATTTTTTGAATCTGATTTTTCTCCTCTCTGCTCTGATGCAAAATGGGATGATTCA
This sequence comes from Neolamprologus brichardi, assembly GCF_056152115.1. Lineage (NCBI taxonomy): Eukaryota > Metazoa > Chordata > Actinopteri > Cichliformes > Cichlidae > Neolamprologus > Neolamprologus brichardi. The sequence goes on along the minus strand of NC_142104.1, from coordinate 41,216,665 downwards.
AAGCTAAAGGAATTTCCCTGAGTCATCTTAAACTAAATGTGAAAGCCCCTTAGTCCAAAGTGTTTCATAATTCATAAAGACAGGGCTTATTTAGACCTGGCTGTCTGTAGTGTTCAGACTATAACTGACTGCAGTTTTCTGGGACAATTATAGGCACGTTTTTGGTTTGTTGTGGGCTTCAGACTGGACAGTAATTAAAACTGAAAAAAATCCATCATTGAATAGAATTTTTAATATATATGTAACCGAATATTCCAGTTATTTTTAATTAAATGACATATGAAGAAAATTGAAAAAATATACTGTGAATTAAATGCATAAAATAACATGAGAAATAGCCTATAACTCAGTAAATGTGAAGGGTTCTTTATTTTAAAGAAACTGAATTAGTACGTGTACATTGAAATATTATATAAAAACGTAGTTTCAAATTTCACAAATAAGTCATATTCATTTAATAAATAAAACTGCTAAGCTCTAGTTTAACTAAAAAGAAAATTCAATGTAAGATACATATAGTTTCTTTTTTATATATTTGTTTGTTAATAATATGTTGTGCAATTGTTAGACAAGGTGTTTGTTTGCAAACGCAAGAAATGAAACTTTTAATTTAAAGTTTGATAATAAAAATAAAATTAAACAGATAAAAATCACAGATAAATATTCAGTAAGAGCAGACTGACCTGTTATCTCTTAAAAAATATGCATGTGTGTTCATGTTATTACAGGATTCGGTTATTTCATTTAGTTTTGGAAAAGCATTCATTCCTTTTGTTCTGCAGCTGTATTGTGATGCAACCTTCCTTTAAAACGAAAACGCTTCACGTCTTCATAATGGCCTTGAAAAGATGGTTTCTCAGTAATGTTAAATCTGGTTTGTACAATAAAGTAACTGTTTGCTTTCTATGTAACTGTGGTCATGCTGTGTGATTATGTGTGTCAGTTGTTTCGTATTCACATAATCCAAATAAACGCAAAATGAATCTAGAAAATATTTTTTATCAACTTCATGGGGAACATCTTTATTACCCTTGGCTATGTTTAATGTAAGTCAAAACGTATTGAATAAAGTCCGGCACACTGCTGTGGCTGTGAGCACTTCTGTTTATGAAGGGCAGCCAATCAGAACATATTTGACTCGAAGCTTTAACTGCTTGTTTCAGACAGCATAGGATGAGCTAAATAAGGATTATTTTGAACTGTGAACCACGCAAAGCTGTTCAAGACAGATTAAACTGTTCGGTCTCAACAAAGCTATTTGGGTCAAACTAAATTTGCCTCACGTACATATGTCCCTCATAAAAAATTGATGCATCCACTGGTTTTGTTGTTGATTTATGTCATTTTTTGTTGCAATAACTGGACTACAATACATTTCTGATTGTCATTGTTTTGAATATAAATGTTAACCAAGCAGGTACCCACATAGCAAAATTGGTATGGTCTGGATCTGGCCTACACAATGTGCTTACACAAGGCCCACATACCGCAAAGAATGACGGCCCTTTGGTGGCCCAGATCAGGTTTGCCAGAGGTGGCCCACACATGGGCCAGCACAGGGCCTGCAACTGGCCTCATGCTGGCCCATGTGTGGGCCACCTCTGGATTGAACCACTAACCTTCCTATCAGTAGGTGACTTGCTCTACCTCCTGAGCTACAGCCACCAAGTGGTAAACACCCTGCCATGACACCAGTCAGTCAGAAGTGTTTTTCTTGAATATTAATTATACAGTGTGTTATTGGTGAACTGAAGAAATGTACTTACGCTTTTAAATTTTGCAGTATTCGGTGCATTGATTTTTTTCTACATTTTGTGTTTTTTCTACATGTTTTTGAGTTTCCCACATATAGATCTTTGAGTTTTGTTTAATTTAAAAAGATCACAAAAGTGAACAATACAATACACTTAGTTTTCTTAAACTGATAACATGACTCTGTTGTACTCGTTCCTTTTAAATTATTAACTTATTGACATGGGAGACATGAATGAAAAGTTTTAGTTATTAAATATTTATAAATTTAATTATTAAACATTTTACTTTTATTTTAGTTAAATGGAACATGTCAACTGAAATCTAAATATTGGAGTGCTGATAAGCTTCAGCTTCATAAACTTAAAAAACTTAAGCTAATCGGTTGCTTTAAGTTTTTCTTTAATTCAGATAATTCCTTTTGAAATTCTCCAAAGGCACCAATAACACAAACACAAACGAGAAGTCCAGTTCAGCTACTTCAATTAGTAGAGCTGAATTCATGCCAGCAAACAGAGCAGTCGGGCCTCTAACTCTAAGCCTCAGGAAAATACAAATGAATAAGTGTTAATGAAATTCCTCAGGAAGTTGTTATGAAGGAGGGAAATGCCGCTGAGACCAAAAGTGCTTAGTGAACAATTTTAACAATGGAATCTATATGAATTCACTGTTGAAGCGAGCCTCAAGTGACAGTGGAGGGAATGCAGTTTATTTGCTTGGCTTTAGTTTTAGAATATGCACGCTCCCCTCGTATATTCTTTCTTACTAGGAGGTGATTATCCACTTTTTGTCAAATAAAATCATTAAAATCCTGAAAGATGGTCATATAGTATCAAACTGAGTTACACTAAAACCTTCAGTTCACTTTATTTTTTATCTTTATTTATAGAACCATCATCTTACACTTAGGTTGCCATGACGATACTTCTGGGTTACTTCACCCAGTTAGGAACCTTCATCAGTAAAAGTGATCATTAAAGTGCAGCTCTGGAGGCCGCTGCTTGGTTTGGGCAGTCTCAAATACTGAGCACTTTTTGTGATGGGAAGTCGTTGAAGTCAGTGAGCAAGCACAAGATAACATGGCTAATCCTACTTTTTGAAACATGACCAACATTAACAAATTAGACTGCATTTTTATTTGGTATGACCCAAAGTGACAAAGAAGACAAGACAAGGAAGGGGCTGCAACATTGCAAAGCAATTACAGAGGTCAAGAAGAAGCCCTTTCCCGGTAGACCTCTTTAGAACTTTTGTACCAAAGCTATTATCATCTGGTGGCCTACAAATAAATACAAGTTTAAGACCCTTGGCTTCATTTTTCTGAACAGAAAGCTAGTTTATGTAGAAATACCAACAACACTGAGCTGATAACACCATGCATTTCAAGATAAAGTCTTAGTAAATCCAGAGAGAGCAGAGTATTACATCTCATATTACACTTGTGTATCTTCTTGCTCTTCAGATGTTCCCTGACGGAACTTGTTGAATCTGCTTCCAGGGTTTATTTTTGTCAAATGCTTGTGCACTGAATTGAGCTACAGGTTGCAAGTGAGTTTTAAAACGCTGTGAAATCCCTTTATTGTGCTTTGGTCAGATGACATAAGTGGTTGTGCGGCTCAATGAGTATGGCTGAGTACGTGTCTGCTCCTTTTAGAGGATGAATACGTGCAGGCGGCTCCTGGAGAGGAGCCGGAGCCTTTGTGTCGCCGAATCGGCCAAAGAAAGAGAGAGAGGGTGTGTGGCCGAGAGACAGCGAGAGGGTTCCTATTGGCTGAGCTTGTGTGGGGAGGGCGGAGTTTGTCCTCACGTCGGGGACAGGAGGGGATGGGGGCTGCTGAAGACTGCCCACCTCCCCTTATTTTTCAGGAGGAGCAGAGAGAAGGAGGGATCGTCGGTACTCCTCTGCTCACGAGCGTGTGGCGAACCGACAGAGACCGGATCTGACAGCCGCAGCGCCCCCGCGCTTCCTACCCAGACAGGGTGCAGCGCTCTGAGGCTGGACTCGGCCGATAAAGCTCGGCAACCTCGGCGCGGGATTCGTGCTCGACCACCTGGCTCTCCTCGTCGCTCGGTCGTGTGAGGACAGATTTACTGAGCCGTTAACGTGGAGCGTCTCTCCCCAAACGCACAAACACTACACACAGGCACGCTTTCTGGACCGGAGACGATGCCACCTGCTCCTTCGTCCTCCGCTGAGCTCTCCGCTCGACTCAGAACGGATTTCTGAATGGTTTACAAATCCGCTGGATTAGGATATAGAGCGACTGCGGCCAAGAACAGCAGAACAGTGGAAGTAACAGCGAGCAGAAGTTGAGACGCAGGTAAGGGAGGTTTGCACTCCGTGTGGCAGATCGAGCAGCAGCGGGCTGTGATGTGACTCAGGAGGGATCACAGCCAACATTTCAAATCTCTGATGTTACTGACGCGTAATGCTGCCTGTCGTGGATTATGTCTGTGATCGAGCGCGCGCGTGCCTAAGTCATCTCCATGTGACTTGATTGGTGGATAAGGTGTAATTGATCAACATTCTTTTTCTCTGAGCCATGTTCAGACCCCCCCTCTCCCCAAACACACACAAACACACACGCACCACCATTACTCCTGTGCGCGCACACACATCACCTTCCACTTCTTCATGCTATTACTTTGAATTCGCAGTGTGCCTCTCGATGGAGCCGTTACACATTGTATCACGCTGAATAACATTCAAATCCAAAGGTCACGAACATCGTCCCAGTTTCTGCGTGGATGCATAATCCTTAAATAAAAAAGAACGCACAGCTGCTGTAGACGTAACCGGCTCCATCAGACCGCTGCAGCGCGCTCCTAATACACAGTAAATGACATAGTGTAATAAACGACAGCAAAGTTAGAAAGAAAACAGGCCGCCCGAAGAGAGAAACCACAGGATTACCTGAACTTTGCTCTCCCGCACTAACGCACCTTCATCCAGTCTAACAATATCACAGCCCCGCGTACATGACGAACACAACACACAGCTACTCTCATCATTTAAAAGGAGAGGGAGAGATTTAGCTTTAACCTCGAGAGGCGGAATAAAACGAAAAACTTTATTTCATATTTGAAGCTCTTGAACTTTGAGTACATTTGGAGTGCTAGCCCATAGCCCATCAAATATATGACATGTTTTTGTCGTTCTTTTAAAATATGAGGCTTTGTTATAAAGTAAGGCACTGAGTTACAGACAGCCTGTGCTTGGACATAAAGTTAATTTGCAGCTATCTGAATTGCTTAAGCATTTTCTTTCTGTAAATTGCATTGCTCGTTATTTTTTTCTAGTTTTGAATAAATGAAATTTTTTTCTTATTTTAGTTTTTTCTGTTTTAGTAATTTTACAGTTTGTATCAGACAGTTAATGTGACTATAATCTGCAGGCAATAATGAAGACATAGATACATCGGTATGATAAGGCTGACCGTGCATATTGTATTATTGATAGCGTCTTATTTATTTTATCTATGTGAGAGTCTGAATATTAAAGCATAGTGCTGCCTGAGCCTGTTCAAATGTCTTTGTGCCCACTGACCTCTGGTTTGGCTGCACTGTGAATGGATAAATGCTGTTTATCTGGCCTTGTCCTCAGTGGTTCATGGTTCATCTGAAACAGACTTGGGGAGGATCTGGAGAACTAAAATGCAACTTGGTTCAATACCAGTAACCAGAGGTGTGGCCAGATTAACCTGGACTGGGATAAATGAAATATCACACAGGTGGAATAAAGATTATGAAAGGGAGAAACATTTTATTTCAGGTATAAAGTTCAACCACAGCTGCTTTGTGTTAATATTTACATTTTTTTTAACTAAATTTAAACCTATTATTTTCTTTCTTCTTTTGGCCACTTGGGGGCAGTGCAACAGAAATTGTTCTGTATTTGGGCCAACATGGTGTGTCCACTTCAAGCTCTGGACTGAGGAATCGCTTATGCCTCTTTTCCACTAGTACCTTCTCAGCTTGACTCGACTCTGCTCGGTCTCTGTTGTTTTCCATTATGACTGAGCGACCACCTCAGTGCGCCTGGGTCATTACAGCCGAAAGTCCTGTGATGTCTTTGCTTGCAAAACAAACGCAACGGAACAATGGAGGACGTCTGGGTGTTTGTGAGTCGGTGACCATGGTGTCGGTCTTCGTGCAGCCGTTTCTATCGTTGCCGAATTTCAAAATGAGCAGTTTCGATTTTTGGGAACAAGCCACTCTCATGACTCATCGAGTGACATCATCGATGGGTCAGTTGTTGGCTTGCAGTCTGTTGATCTCACATTTTCAGATCGACTCGGATCACTTGTGATTCCAGCCGAGCAAGTACCAAAAAAGTACCTGGTACCAGGGACTGCTACCTGATTGGAAACACTAACAAGTAACACAAATGGACCTGAGCCGATTATGTGCTAGTGGTCCCAACACAACACCAGTCAAGATGGGGTTTTTTTTCTTTAAAAAAACAAACAAACAAACAAACAAAATACCTGGGAGTGGTATGTTGAGCTGAGGGGAACTGCAGGATCAAGTGTTTTTTGCAAGATGCTCAGCTTTGTATTTTTTTTGTGACTTGCATGGAGTCTGGATGGGCATCCAGGCAGGACAGCAAGCTCTTCAACATAGTCTAGATCAGCGGTCCCCAACCCCCGGGCCTTGGACCGGTACTGGTCCGTGAGTCGTTTGGTACCGGGCCGCGAGAGTTGAGGCTCAGGTGTGAAATGTATGGTTTTCAGGGTTTTCAGCATTTTTATCGTTAACTCGGTTTTCCTGGGTCTTTTCACGTGTGTTATGAATAAATTTTCTTTTTTTTGGTACCGGTACTAGTTTTATTTTGTTGTATTTATCCGCGACACCTTAAAGGCCGGTCCATGAAAATATTGTCGGGCATAAACCGGTCCGTGGCGCAAAAAAGGTTGGAGACCGCTGGTCTAGATGCCCATCTCTTCCTGTGGCGCTCTGAGGCCACATGAAATCCTGTTTTTCTCCTCAGGATTCTTTAGTCCCGTTCTTCCAGTTATTTCTCCAGAGCTCATGATTGTAAGTCAGGGAAAACCTAAAGTTGTCTAAATCTTCTCCTTTTTAGTCCCGATACAGCAACAGCATTACTGCCCATCGTCTAGTCTGCCTTGTGCACCTTTTAACCTCACTCTGGAACTGCACCCAGAGGCACCAGAAACACGATTTGTTTTGCCTCTTAGCAAAGGTAGAGCCCTTCATGCATCACTAGCAGTACTTGTTCATTTGTCCACAGCTGTAGCACATTCAGCGCCTGGTCAGTGCTCTTCATATGGTTAGCGAGTCTCAAACACACAATAGCTTCCAGCTGGTAACTCGTAAATCCCAACTCCTGACCCAATCTGGAACACAAAAAAAGCCTGTATTTGTCATAGCATGATATTGAAAACTATGGCGTCTACCTCTGGGATCCCGTTGTGACAGCTGTTACTTCTTTAAACACTTGGCCGCTTCTGCTTCCTTCTAATCTTGCTGCCTCCTTCCAGAGACACTGTCCAGTTTGCCATTTGTCCGATGAACCATGTCGTCAGTTTCTCTTTTGTTTGCGCTGTCCTCTGTGTTTGTTACAAAGGAGAGCTCCCAGACAAACTGGAGTAAGCGTTTAAAAAGTCCGACCTTTTGGCTGCTCGTGTCTCTGTCTGCCCACCGTCTCTTTTACCCTGCTTCTCATCTCTGTCTTTTTAATAAAACAGGTGAACTCTTCTCCTGTGTGTTTTAAAGAGCAGCATTTAATTATTCATCACTTGTTAGAAGGTTCTCTGTGCAATATATGTGTGTGTGTGAGAGGTGCTAGCAGCAGTAGGACTTTGCTCCTGCTGCCTTCACTGACCCGACACTCCCATTCCCATCCAGGAAGGAAAAATGTTGTTAACATATTTTCCAAAATCCTTCAAGAATATGTCTGGAATTCCTGATGACTGCGTTTGGCTACGGCCGCCTCAGAACCATTCCACACTTCACATCAAGCACTTTAACTTAATATCTCGGTTAGTTGAGGGAACAGCAGGTATATTGAAGGGCACATCCTAACCAATATTAGCGTTGTAAGTCCATTTTGAAGATCTCCTGTAGGGAGATTAGTTTGATCAGGACCACTGTGCTCAATCTGCAGTAAATATTTTTGATAGGATGCCTCCGTTCTGGGAACTCTGTCAGTGGGAAAAACACCTCTACACTCTTTCACGGGCAAACATGAACAACATCGAGAGATTGATGATTGTCATCGTCATTGATGGTGATTACTTGTCCATCGAGGCAATTTTTTTTCTCTCTTCTTCACTCTTGCATTATTGTGAGATTTATAATAATAATCGCAGAATGTTACATTCCTAGAATATAACAGACCCCTACAACACAGACATGAATGGGTATTCATGTGCATGTGTGCGCAATTTCCCAGCAAAAGCATAACTGCCCGGAACGATATTGGCTGCGTAGGTGGGTTACGTTGTAGCGAGGGCAGGGCAACATGGCCAAAAATGTTTATCACGATATATATTTGAAAATATGTGATAACGATATAATTGATGATATAATTGATATCTTTTACAACTCCACAACTTTATTAGTTGTTGTACTCCAACGAGCGCTTCTGCTTCAAATGATGAAATAGGTTTGTCGTGTTTCCTCCTGGCGCCACGACGGCCCGCTTGCATGTACTACAAAAACTTGTGCTTTGTTGTGTATCTGACGGATGAAAACCAGACCAGTTCCACACCACTGAGGTTGCACCATTTTTACAAACCAATTCTGGTTCATCTGTTGCTTTCGTCCTTCTCATTCTCTGTCGACGCCATGCTTTTTCTGCCATGTGCGTATGAAAACAAGGGCACTGCGCATGCACATTTATTTCACTTTCTTATCATTGCCTAACATTGTACTGATTTTACCATGAAAGGTATAATATGACCCAGCCCTAGCTGTAGTTGTAGCCTCTACAAAGATCCTCGCAGAAGTCTAAATCAGGTATAAGAGAGGCAGCTGGTGGTGTTGGTGCTGAACATATAACTGTTGAAAGGTTTGGTTGTTGTTTGCATGCTCAGACACTATATATGTTTATCTGAGTTGACCTTAGGCGGGTGCTGCATGGGTCATCCTCTAGTGATGTGTGATTCTAAGGCTCATTAGTCCGGTGAATAACACCAGTGTGTTGATGTTCTCAAAAATGCTGCGACTCACTCAGCAGCTCAACAGGCTGAATAATTGCTGTTGTTCCATGCACACATATGATTGTGACCAGCGCATGATGTCATGTGACTCTGGTGACAGATGGCTGAATCTCTATTTAGTCATAAAGAAAGCCGAGGAGGATGACGAGGTAGCGGAGGATTTGTGTGGTAAAGAAATTAATAATGTTTACAAAGAAATGACAGCTGTGCCGCATTTATTCTGCAGGAATATCTGGAGAGTTTCAGGTGTGTTGAAGAGCAAATGTTTTAGCATATTTTCATCAAAGAAAACTGTTATCCAGTAAGTTTCTGTCAGGACCTGAAATACACTGAGAATTAGAATTAGTGAGAATTTAAAATAAAATAAAAAATCAACCTTTGAAGATTGTCAAACCCAGTTATGGATGTTAGTTGAACATTTAAATAAATCAGTTCATTGATAAATATAATGTAGCATAGATTTATTGATTTTCTTTTAACTTGCTATTAGCTAATGATTATTTTCTTATTCTAATATTTGTAGCATATTGTGGATGTAGAAGGGCTGCTGAAGGTTACTCGTGATTACTGGTAGGGCTGTGACCAAAATCTCATATCCCGATATAAGAATTCTATCGTCCGATAACGATATAAATCACAAAAATGTAACATTTTCTGTAAATTCTGTGAATCTCGACTTGCGTGAAGTGTTTCCAGCTGCGCGTCGTGTAGCTGGAGTCGAGTGTTTTAACCGATGCATGAAACGATACATTTTTAGACATAAGTTGTAACGGCCGCCGTTTTCTTTGTGAGTATTTATTACACGGCGTGCTGCGGGGAAAAGCCTGTTCTAACGTTTGAGTCTAAGGTTTATTTTTTAGCACCTGGCGGCTCTTTTTTACTTCTCATCCGTAAATACTCTGCATCCTCTTTCACGTGATTCAGTTTATTTTGAAAAGTCTCAACAAGATCTTGAGCTTTATTGTGAAAGGTTTATGTGGAACATAAACAAGCGGACACGCGATGCTGTTACCGTCGTTGTTGCTAACCACAACGCATAAAAACAGGCGCTTGTCCGTTAGTAGTGTGGTTACATTAAATATAAGAGAAAGAGAGAACTTTAATAAGTTAATATAGCCACTACAGTGACCATCAGAACAGTGAAAAAATATTGCTGTAAACAGTTTATTTTGCGACACCACGAAACAAACGATAGCGTAAAATGCAACGATAGACGTTTTTATATCGTCATCCGATATATATCGCTATATCGAACAGCCCTAATTACTGGTGTACTACTTGAAGTCCAGTGTGGCCTGAAAGTGTATGAGACAGCTTTGTGTTACCTTGTTTTGACTGTAAAGTCTGTAAAGCAGCAGCTCAGTCACACGAGAGTAAACATAGGTTGGCAACCTCATTGTTAGGAAAAATTGATGGTTTCCTGATGACTGCATTAAATTTCTTCAAATCTGATGTGACTTCTATCAGTCACATGGAAAGGTCATCACAGGTCATCTGGTGGGAGGAAATGAAAATAACACGAATTAAAAAAAAATACAAATAGAAATACAACAAATTTTAAAAAACGAACTAGTGAATTTAAGAACAACTGTGCAGAGGTGTGATTTTTTTATTCCTCATCTATTTGCATGAGGCTTAAATAAAAGCAAATGTACATTTCAGCTTCTTAGTTTCCCATTAATGTTTCAGATGGTTCATAATTTCCACCCACTTGCACAGAAGTGAAGCTAAAATATGTTAGAAATGATTGCTGGAGGCAGTCATCTCTGTAGTCCAGTCAAAGTATAATATGCATCCAGCAATAATGATGCAATGTAATGCTTGTGTCTGTCTCAGTAAGTTCCACATCGTTGCTATGCTGTAGTATCCCAGGTTGGTGCATCTGATATCATGATCCGAGAAGAGCTTCCTTTAGACTGTTGCATTGGTTCAATATTTCATTGATTAAAGAAGCGAAGAGTGTTTAGTCTGAATGAGGTTTATAATCCAAGGCTTTTAACTTTTGGAATATACTGACATAAACCATTTAGTATAAAAGGAGTAGTTTTCCTCATCTTACAAAGGATGTGCTCACCAGAGCTATTATAGTTTTTGTGTTTTCTAATTAAAATTGAAATTGAATGAATTGAATGTGTCATTGGCAAGATCTGATTCACAGTCTTGCAGACGTCCAGAGTCTCAATGGACATGTCCATCAATACCTCATCAAGCAAATTGTAATATATGCTTTTTCTTTTTTTTAATCTGCACGGCCTCTGCCTTTGTCTTTACAGTATGTATGTTCATAGACAGCACAGACCAATGGCATGCAATGCATTATTCAGAGCGTGTGCGAAAACCGAAAACTCTGTGAGAAGACGACATTTACACATAGGTTTGTCGGGGAAGCCGAGGTGGTTTATGCATTAAATACCGTTAAGGGGAAACTTTTTCAACTTGTTTTAAAAATGTTATTTATGAATGCAAATCTTATTTTACTTGAAATGGAGGAAATACATTTTAAAGTTATTAGAGCTCTCCTGGTCATTGTTACAATTAATCCATCCATTCGCTAACGCTTATCCTTTTCAGGGTCGCGGGGGGCGCTGGAGCCTATCCCAGCTGTCATAGGGCGAGAGGCGGGGTACACCCTGGACAGGTCGCCAGTCTGTCGCAGGGCCAACACACAGAGACAGACGACCATTCGCACTCACATTCACTCGCACATTCACACCTAGTGGCAATTTGGATTATCCAATTAACCTATCCCCACAAGCTGCATGTCTTTGGACGGTGGGAGGAAGCCGGAGTACCCGGAGGGAACCCACACAAACACGGGGAGAACATGCAAACTCCACACAGAAAGACCACGGCCTGATGGTGGAATTGAACTCAGGACCTTCTTGCTGTGCGGCAACAGTGCTAACCACCGTGCTGCCTGTTAACAATTAATATTTACATAATATTAACATCATTTAAATATTGTTGAAAAGTGTTTTCTTTGCTTTATTTGACAGCTGTTGTTGACTACAAACATCGATATAATGACAGAAGGGTACTTCAAAATATATTGCATTGAATCATATTACATGTAGAGCTTACGATGTTCCAGACATTTGTTTGAGGAAACTGGATCTTCTTAAAATGTAATTGAATACTTGGGTTATAGACATTAAGTTGGTATAGTTTTGCTATTTTAACTGTGGTACATGATAATTTTTAAAGAGTGAAAAAAAAACCCCCACAGGAAACACTAGCAAAGTGAAAAAGTTTGCCTTCAAAATTTCACATTTATAGAATTTAGGGATCAAAAGTTTGAAAGGTGCCAGAATTGACACCCTGTAACCAAATGTTTTTTATTTTTTGAAGGTAAAGTTTTGCAAGACTTCATTGTCATTGGTTATTGTGTAAAATTGATACAACAAAACCCAAAACTAAACTCCAGAATCACCAAACACGTTTTACATCGATCAGGTGTAACATTAGGACCACCTGCTTAATATTGTGCTGTGGTGATCCATCGACGTATGGGCTCCACTAGACCCCTAAAGGTGTGCTGTAGTATCTGACACCAAGATGTTAGCAACAGGTCCTTTAAGCCCTGTAAGTTGTGAGGTGGGGCCACCACGGATCGGACTTGTCTGTACAGCACATCCCACAGATGTTCGATTGGATTGAGATGTGGGAATTTGGGTCAACACTTAAAACTTTTTGTCGTGTTCCTCAAACTATTCCTGAACTGCTTGTGCTTTGTGGCAGGATGCATTAACCTGCTGAAAGAAGCCAGAGCCATCATGGTCTACATCATGGTCTCCAACACTGCTTAGGTCGATGTCAAAGTAACATCTACATGGCTGGCAGAACCCAAGGCTTCCCAGCAGAACGTCCCATAATGCACCCTGGTACCAGGTGTTCCCCAAGTAAGCAATGCACACCCGGCCATCCATGTGACCTAAAAGACAACATGATTCAGTAGACCGGGACATCCTCTTCCATTGTGCTGTGGTCTAGTTCTGACGTGGTCATTGTGTTGGCTTTTTCAGTGGTAGACAGTGGTCAGGATGGGCACCCTGACTGGTCTGCGCCACAGTCATGGCAAATCCATCCATCCGAGAGATATAACCTCTCCATCATGTCCTGGGTCTGTCTTGCTTGTCATTCAGAATTTGAGCTTCAGTAGCTCATTGTTGGATCAGACCACATGGGCCAGCTTTTGCTCCCTGCATGCATCAATTGGCTGCCCATGACTCTGTCTCTGGTTCACCACCAGTCCTTCCTTGGACCTCTTTTGATAGATACTGACCAATCAGCAGGAGCTGTAGTTTTGGAGATCCTCTGAGCCAGTTATCTAGCCGGCACAATTCAGCCCTCGTCAAATCCTCACACTAGGCCATTTCCCCCGTATTCATATTTCTCTACGATTTCATATGTATTAAAGAAAATATCTGTATGATACAGTTTACTAAAGCTTTTAATCACAAGACAGTTTTCAGGTCAGTTTCTGACTATAATTAGATTTTTTTTTTCAGCAGCTGAAAATAGTTTTTTTTGTGCTTTTTCTGGAAGCTGTACAGTCTATCCATAAGCTTCCATAAGCAAGAGAATTACTCACATTTACGGCCGCAGCACAGCAGCTGTAAGTTTATTAGTTACTCATAATAAATTATCCTCAACATGGAAATAGGACATACGCAGAGCTAACAGTGACAGCTCACCTTTGTGACGTGAACAACACAAGAGTCAGTTTATTGCACAGCTGATGGACATCTTAATCAACTTAATGACTTCTTACTTACAGTGTTATATGTTCTTCTTAAGCGTTTATAGTATTTGGCCTCTGTAATTATCACGTTCAGACAGTGTGATAGCTTCTTTACTAAAACGGTAAATAATGTCTCGTGTTGATGTCATGGGAATATCTGAATGAAGACATGAAGAGCATTAAGAACATTAAGTGATTCATGTCTGAATGGCAGAATGCAGTCACGTTAATGAAGCCAAATTGTATTTCTGATTGATGGCTGTGCTAATTACTCCGTGGATGGAGCCTTTCACAGTATCGATATCACACTCAAACTTGATTTATGATCAAAATAAAGATGGAAATGTTATTTTCTGCAGTACGAAACCTCTAATGAGCTCTTTCTGATCTATTGTGTGCCAAACTGAAAACTGGACTATTAGAATATGATCAATATTTCAAAAGTATAATCCAGAACAATAATGTCATTAGGAGCTCTGCAGAGATCGTGGTCTAATGTACTCTGCAGCTAATGCAGTTGATGGAGTTAAAATAGATTTTGTCTGCGTTTGTGAACCATAAACTTTTGTAATGTAGAGGAAATTTCAACATTTGAAGTTCTTCTTTCTCCTTTAATTACATATGTGAAAGATTTAAGCTATTGGAAAAGAATAAAACTCACTCCTCTTAAAGAATGTCTAGTTATGGTCTGTCTAATGGAATGCATTCATTATGGACCAGAGTCTTGAGGTTTGCATCTTTAATAGAGAGCAGAGAGTTTGGTGCTGGGAGGGAAAGTACTGAGAAAAATGCAGACTAGCCTTATCCTGTTCAACGTTTTTGAAAAAGAAGATCAGATTCCTTTTTAAATGAGTTTAATCCTGTTTTAATTGCTAACCTGGTTCAAGCAGTAAGCAGCAGGGTAATGGGCACATTCAAAAGGAGCTGAATTAATGACTAATATCGGCTAATTATGCTCCTGGTAGCATTCTCCTCTACTTTTCTTTTCACTGTCTTTGCAGCGTTGTTCCCCTCTATGCCTGCGTTCATCCACTTTTTTGCTAATGGTTTCTCTATTAACCCCACCTGATGGCAGTGTAGGTAATTACAGATATATTTACGGCCTGTGGCCACACACAATGAGGAATAAATAACGTGTTTGACCAAGCAGAAGGAGATATTAGCCGCCCCCACCCCAAACACACACTCACACACACTTCTTTCTTTTTTTAATGAACACCATCACCGTAGTGCTAAAGTTCTGTTCAATAATTTCTTCAGCTGGTGAATCTCTCCTTTAACTCGAACTCGTGGGTTCGTCCCGCCCTCCGCCTCTGCTGTTCTGTTGTGCAACAAGATATTTAAAAATAAAATCAATATGGACGCTGTAGGGGGGGCGGACCACACTCTGATGTAGGGGGGGCGGACCACACTGATGTAAGGGGGGCCGACCACTCTGATGTAGGGGGGGCGGACCGCACTCTGATGTAGGGGGGGCGGACCGCACTCTGATGTAGGGAGGGCGGACCGCACTCTGATGTAGGGGGCGGACCACACTGATGTAGGGGGGGCGGACCGCACTCTGATGTAGGGGGGGCGGACCGCACTCTGATGTAGGGGGCGCGGACCACACTCTGATGTAGGGGGCGGACCACACTCTGATGTAGGAGGGGCGGACCACACTGATGTAGGTGGGCGGACCACACTCTGATGTAGGGGGGGCGGACCGCACTCTGATGTAGGGGGCGCGGACCACACTCTGATGTAGGTGGGCGGACCACACTCTGATGTAGGGGGGGCGGACCGCACTCTGATGTAGGTGGGCGGACCACACTCTGATGTAGGAGGGGCGGACCACACTGATGTAGGGGGGAGGACCACACTCTGATGTAAGGGGGTGCGGAGGACCACACTGATGTAGGAGGGGAGGACCACACTGATGTAGGAGGGGAGGACCACACTCTGATGTAGGAGGGGAGGGGAGGGGAGGACCACACTCTGATTTAGGGGGCGAGGACCACACTCTGATGTAGGGGGGCGGACCACACTCTGATGTAGGGGGGCGGACCACACTGATGTAGGAGGGGAGGACCACACTCTGATGTAGGAGGGGCGGACCACACTGATGTAGGAGGGGAGGACCACACTCTGATGTAGGGGGGCGGACCACACTGATGTAGGAGGGGAGGACCACACTCTGATGTAGAAGGGGCGGACCACACTGATGTAGGGGAGCGGACCACACTCTGATGTAGGAGGGGCGGACCACACTGATGTAGGAGGGGAGGACCACACTCTGATGTAGGGGGGGAGGACCACACTGATGTAGGGGAGCAGACCACACTCTGATGTAGGAGGGGCGGACCACACTGATGTAGGAGGGGAGGACCACACTCTGATGTAGGGGGGCGGACCACACTCTGATGTAGGGGGGCGGACCACACTCTGATGTAGGGGGGCGGACCACACTCTGATGTAGGGGGCGCGGGCCACCTTTCACCTCTGCACCTTTCACTGCAGAAAATGTTCATCAAGTCAGAATCAGAATCAGAGACTTTATTTATCCCAAGAGGCAATTAAGAGTCAGCGGGCTTCTTTTTTACCTTTTAACTCCATCTGCTGTATTTTCACCCAACAATCACACTTTTGTATCATTTTTAAGAGCGTATAAACAGTGTAGTAGAACAAGTGCATATGGGTGAACCATTAGTTTGCTTAGTATATTGCTGTATAAGTAATCTGTGCAAAATCCCATTAAGATTTGCCAGTCAATGATAATCAAAAGGCAATAAATGCGTTCCACTTTTTATCTGAAACAATAACGTATACATTAAAAACTCATAATGGTCATTTATTTTCTCCAAATGCTTTAACATTTCTAGCTCCAGTTTGTTGTTTTTTAATTTTAACAGAAAAGCTTTTCATGATTCACAGTTCAGAATATATACCAGACTTTCCTGCAGCCCTTAGTTCATTTTCTCTTTGTAAACAAATTTAAATCTTGCCTCTGCTTTTATGCCTTCTGATTGGCTGCCTTTCATAAGTAAAATATTTTAATGGTAGTTGGAGAGTGGCACTGACTTCATTCTTAGCCAAAAGCAGAAAAAATATGTCTGAAACTAAGGATTTTAAACAATCTGAAGCCTATTTTGGCTTATATTAATATATTATTATATTAATATTTTTACTATTTTTACTATATATCTATATATATCTATAAATATATACTATTTATACTATATATCTCTTCTCCCCTCTGGTTTTCTTTCTTTCTCTCCCTCTCTTTCTTTCATTCTTTCTCCCTGTCCTATCCCCCAGTCATGTCTGTCCCGTTTGTAAAATAAATACATAATTATAATAAAGGTCAATCAAATGGACCAATATGCTAAGGCCATGATGATCCACTTGGTAAAATAAATCTGCTTGGCATCTTTCTTGGCCTTAAGACAACAATTCTGATGGCTAAAGATCCAAACGGGACACACACACACGAAAAAAATACTATATATATTATATTTATTTCAGAGAAGATTTGTCCATGTCAAAAAAAGGGAAAAAAGGTCTGTGTGTCATCTAAAATCATCATAATTTAAAACTCTGCCTTTTGCTTTAATTTATAAAGATGGAGAAAAACAAAATGAATTCATGGACCATTGGATACAAGTAATATTGCCATCTCATTTTTTTTTGTTTTTGTGGTCCGAAGAGTCCAATACCGCAGTCCCTCGTTTATCGCGGGAGTTCCGTTCTAAAAATAACCAGTAAAATCCGCAAAGTAGCCAACTTTATTTTTTTGCAATGATTATAGATGTTTTAAGGCTGGAAACCCTTCACTACACACTTTATACACTTTTCTCAGACAGGCATGAACATTTTCACACTTTTCTCTCGTGTTTAAACTCTCAAAGTTCAAACCTTCGTAGAAAAATAAGCCCAGTATTATGAAACCAAAGATCAAACCCTGTTTTCAGGTCCAGAACATGGGAATAGAGCAGCTGCCAGAGAATTCAACATTAATGAATCAATGGTACAGAAGTGGAGGAAGCGAGAAGAATGAGTTGAGTAAAGTTTGACTTATCTGACTGTTTGGTTTCACTTAATGCACCTTATAATCCAGGAAATGTGGTAATTTCTACCTTCCTTTAGCATGTCTTTTTGTGCGATGGTTAGCATCTTCCTCTGCCTGTTGGGTGCTACTGCAGAAGCCTTTGACGGTGCAAAACGTTTCATCGACATTAGGGCTGCACGATTAATCGTTAGAAAGTCGCGATCTCGATTCATACTTATGTGCGATCTCATTTCCAAATGACAACGATTTAAAAAAAGAAAAAGAAAAAAAAAGACGACGACGATTGTACCGCATTTTGATCCGGGACGTAATCTGCATGAAAACAAGCGCTCACTCTTCCTGCTCAACAAATGACAAGGGCGGAGCCTTAGACCACGTGATACAGAAGCTGGCTGCTAAAATTGGCAGGAAAAAAACAACGGAGAGCACGTCAGGGAGGACGAGAAAGTGACAGGAGAAAATCCGTCCTGGTCAACCACCCAAACATCAATAACGGGAACCTTATACAGCGCTTCCCTATACCCGTCGAACTCCCGCAGGCACAAAGAAATTACGGAGGCTATTACTCATCACCTGACCAAAGATATGGCTCCATCAACACTGTGCAAAACGAGGGATTTAGGAAAATGATCAACACCCTAGACAAAAGCTACACAGTGCCGTCCTGCAACTATTTTTCTATTGTTGCACTGCCTGCTCTATACACGCAGTGTCGAGCAACGGTGGAGACGGAATTTCAAGCAGTACAACATTTTGCGGCAACGACAAAACGTGAGACATTTGTTGTTTTTATGTTTATTTATTGTTTTTATTTTCAGTCTCAACTGTTACGAAGTTGATGTGCAGTTAATAAGTGCAATAAATATTTATATTGGAAAAGAAAATCGTGAGAGAATCGTGATCTCAATTCTAAGCCAAAAAATCGTGATTCTCATTTTATGTAAAATCGTGCAGCCCTAATCGACATTGTTGTGTTTGTTGGGGAGAAAACTTACAAACATACAGTACAGCACTTCAGAGTCACACTGCTAGTGATCGAAGATTTATGTAAATTTGACAAGCTGTACAGGAGACACGGCGCAAGATTGATGACAATGGTCTACAGCCAATCAGGACGCAGAACACAATGTGCTGTTAAAAAAACAAACAAAAAAGAAGGCATGCAAAATTGCACAAAAAAAATCTGCAAAATAGTGAGCCCGTGAAAGGTGAACCGCGTTGTAGCGAGGGACCACTGTGATACTGGGATAACTTTAAAAGGGAAATAAAGAAGATAATCAGTCATAACTGTTTTTTAAACAATAGGCTTTGTTCATTACATGTAATTCTAACACAGCTGTGTTACCTGCCTCTAATATCTTATAATATTTATTTAAGCTAATAATAGTGCTTATACAGTCAGTTCCTGTCAGGCTGGTTTTACACATTCCCTCGTTACAACATTCATGACTTACATCAGAGCTGCAGAGGCGATTGCAGAGTTGTTGCCCGTGCTGGGGTGCATGTGAGTGATGCTGCTGCAGTCATGATTGATTTCATGTCATTATCTGTTTGCTGTGATAATGTTTTAGCGCCTCCATGGCTGACTGCTGTTTGTCAAGTTTATAATTGCCAATACTGAGGGTCGAACAACAAACAAGTGTGTCAAAAGAAAAAAAAAAGAGGCTGAAAGAGCTGATTAGGGGCTGTTGTCGTAAATGACTGCTGCACTTTGTGCTTGCCTCGAGTTCCTGCAGTGGAAGAGCTCTGTGCAGTGTGTAGTTGTTATTTGGAGGCCACTTCAGAATATACAGACAACATGAAGTTTTATTTATAATTGAAAGTACAGCTGAGAGTGCGCTCAGCTCATTGGAGCTCTGAAGATGGAGAGCTAGCATGTTAGCATTCTTCTTAGCCTGATTATATGGAATAAAACCACCAAGAGATTCTTTTTTATATAGTTTGAAACTTGCTGTATGCAATCTTGTTTAAACGACTTTTCTTTACATTAAATTAAAATGAGTAGGATCGTCCTCTGGGCTCATCCTTGTGTTTGCACTAGTTTTTATTTCAAGAAATGAGATCCTGTTCCTGTGCGTGGGTCAAAATGCCAAACAGGAGCTAAGTTATGCACAGTGTATGATGAGAATACAAGTTGAACTTTTGACTGAAATTAAAGTTTCACAAAAGTCCTATTTGGTATTTTTATTTATTTTAATCTATTTAATTTTTTTAAGGACTGGTAGAAAAATCATAGTAAAAACAAAAAGAGCTTCTGTTTTTCAGTTAGCAGCTTGACTGTAGCGTGATAGCAAATATAACTGTGTAGAGCAGAAAACACTGGAAGTGCACACTTCATCCAATCGATATGAAATAATAACAATATGGGCTAAATGATAATAAACTCAAATAAATGAACTGGTCTCTGTTAGCAGGCTATATTAGCTTAGTTAATGACTGACTTAACTGAACGTAGACATTGTGGTGTGTTGTGCGTTTGTGTCACTTTGTGTTTTGTCTTCAGGTTAAAACACTGGTGGAAACTGTGACGATGAAATAGTTCCAACCACTGATCAGTTTTGTCGTCAAACATCTTATTTTGACGTTAGAATTGTGAAAGCAACCTTTTCTTGGACTAGTCCTGTGTTAACTATGGCAGCATTTACCTGAGAATAATAGAAAATTGACATAATTGGTCAAACATCAAATTACTGATTGAATCCCGGTGGCAGCAGCAGGATAGAGTCTAACCTGCCTCCTCCTCCTCCTCCTCCTCCTCCCTTTCCTTCATAATGTGAAGCAGAGCGGAACAATCCTGCTGCAGCTCCGATCGCCTTCAGCTCCGAACTGCACGTGGGAGTCCGACTCTGATTTCATGCCTTTTATAGAGGACACTGCTGTTTTTCTGCCTGCGCTCCTATTCCTGTGGAGTGTGACTGTGTGTGTGTGTGTGTAGTGGATCCTCCACCTCAACAACTGTGTTTACAAAGGAAAAAAACCCAAACTGTCATATTTGTTCTCTCCTGCTTAATTTGAAATTCACACGGCACCGTGTGACTTGCACAGTGTTGTTAAAAGCCCTTCTCAGTAATGGGATACGTGACGTTTTGTCTGCTAAAGTAACTACTTCTTGTTTTTCAGACGTACTGCGTGAGTGTATGCCCTCATGCGGTCATTTGGACTTGATAACACATTCAGTTAAAAAGCTGGTGGAAATGGAAATGGTGACGTGAGAGGGCATACGTATTAAAAAAGAAATCATGACTAGTGGATTAAAGGTGCGTTGTCAGGCATAATGATAGAGCCATAAAATATTTTTTAAAGGACATGTTATGCTCATCACTAAACCTTACAGCAAGGTTACTGAGTTATTCTTCATTTTATGCTAGTTTGCTGCTCGTCTCAGTCTGCAATAAATCACTGGAAGTTGGTATGAATGAATGAAGCTGTCTATGAAATGCATAAAAGGCTGTTTTATTACACAAATAAGCAGAGAAATAGATAAATAGTAAAGTTTCTTAGGTTAGGTTCTTATCTAAACTTTCTAATACATGCGTAGTTTTAGGGCTGCAGCTGTCGATTATTCCATCGATTAATCGAGTAAGTGGATAAGAAATACTTTTGTCATATTAATGAGCAATAATAAATATTCAAAGTAGAAAAAACAGGTTTTTCAGAATGAATGCTCATTGGTTTACCGGGGGTTGGTGACCGCTGGTCTAGTACACTCCATGCCCCCCTTTAGACACAGCCCTGTCCTTCCATGTAAGCTATGATGGCTGCGGTCAGCCTTTAGCACGCTTGACATAAACATGGTATTCGCTCTTCGTGCTGCGTGAGCAGACTCAAACTGTGCCAGCGTCATCATCACTGCTGCTGTTACGTTAACAGTGGAGGCTTCGTTGCGCCGAAATGCGTTTCTGTTGCAGGTCTGGTTTTTAGTCGCAAACGTGGATGAACCGGCGACGCGCTACCGAGCTGCGTGTTGCGCCAAATATCAAAGCAAACAGTTTGTGTCGAGAATGTTTAGAATTAAATTATTCGAATTACTCGATGAACCGTTGCAGCCCTGGATATGTTTTTACTAATTATTATTAATAATTTTTTGTGAAAAAGCAATTTTTGACTATAAAGTGCATTATTAGTATTATTGTTGTCATCACTGTGGCGGGGCGTGGTCTGCGGCACGGCTGCGGGTGATGTGCACGCACCTGAGCAGCATCAGTAATCACACCACAGCTTAAAACAGAATGAGCCAGGTCCTGTTGTTGTTGTTGTTGTTGTTGTTGTTGTTGTTGTTGTTGTTGTTGAAGATGATGATGATGATGATGTGTGTGTAGGCTGTAAAGCTGCAGCCGCATGTCTAAGTCAACAGTGTAAAAGCAGTGTACCGAACATGCGATTGTGTCTGTTGTGCATCGTTTACGATCATCTATCGTTTTTTTTATACGAACATGATGTTTTAAATGTAATTTAATGCAGTATTGAAATCCACATAAGATAGAAGTGCTGTTCTTGTTACCTTTCATTTTCCTTTAGGTGTAAAGTTTTGGCTGCTGCTTTATTACAACAACAACACAGAAACATTTGAAGTTCTATTAAATGGAAGAAAATTATTCTCACCAGCTAGCACATACAGTAAGTAGCTAGAGTTAGCTAGAGTGAAGGTTTACCCCGACCCCACCACCCTTAAACTTAAACTTTGTTAAATTTGTTGTGTTTTTGTTTTTTTTATGGTCAGAAGTGATGCTGAAGTCTTAAATAAGTTTTGCCCAAATCTGTGAGCTGGCTGTAGGAAAAAAAACATCTGAATTAAGAGATGAAAAGACACAGCCTGGTACTTTTAATCTGTGGTGTATTTGTACAAAGCAGTGGAATGTTCATGACTTCTGTTCTGGGTTTGACCTGCTTGAACTGTAGCAGGTAGAAAAATCACTTTTTATTGGTCAGAAAACCAAAACTTGTGTATGCAAGGCTGAAGGATTTAGGCTGGTTGTTGTTGTTTGTGTTGTTTTTCTGGTACAGATGAAATGGTCCAAACCTTTTTCTCCCCCATTCCTGGCCTGGGCTCAGCGTCATGCACGCGTTGTTGTGTTGCCTTTAAACAGTTTTTCTACAGTTTTGTAAACTTTGAGATTTAATTTAATACAGTTCATATTTTAAATTATGACTTTTAGTGAGTCAGTTTGATAAGAATGGAGAGAGTGGTTTTGTTGTGAAGGGGGGCCCTGGTTGTGTTTGTGGATGAGAGGTGATGGTCCTGTTTTCAAATTTTGATTTAAAAAAGTATTTATAGATTTATTGGGAGCATTTGTCCAAAAACAATTCATGATGAGCTTCACTTTGCTCAGTTTGTGACTCCTCCATGGCTGATGTCCACCAGCATGCCCCTGGCTTCAGGATGGCCTAAGTCGGGGGTGCTGGACTCAGGCAGGGCCATGTGAATGCAGGATCAGGCAGGGGGGGGGTTGTTTAGGGTGTGGGGGTGAGGTGCTTTAGCCACGGGAGGTGCCGGCAGGCTCTTTTGTCGGTGTGCTTGGCCTCTTCGTATTCAGATCAGCTGTTGTTGGGATACCAGTGTGAGAAGAAGCATTAACTCTGCTCCCTCAGACGGATTAGTGTTTCTCTGCAGGATGAGCTGCTGGTTCTCCTGACTCCTCTAAGGTAAGGCCCTAAACCTGAGCGCACGTCTGAGCTGCATAGATTTTTCTTTTGTTTTGATTTCTTAGAAATTGATTTTGCTTTCAGCTTATATGCGATGTGACTGCTTCCAATTTCAGGCAAGCAGAAGCAGGAGGGGATTGCATTGAACTATATTTTTATTTTGAATTTTTAAGAGCTCCACTGAGCACAAAAGACTTTCATAGTAGGAAAAAAAGTTCTTTCTGACCTGATCTTGTAGAGAGCTCAGATTTGCTTTGTAACCATAACGTTTTCTGACTGCTTCTCTTGGAAGATCTCACTCAGGTTTCAATAAGCAATAAAGAGGAAAATCTAATGGTTTGTTTCAGAAAGTGACAGGAAAGGTCTGCACAGGGCTAACCCCCAACCCCCATCAGCTTAATGTTAATAAGGTGCACGGGGGGAGGGGGGCTTTCTGATTGCACCAATGTGAGAATAACAGTAGTGCTGTGGTGGAGTTACTGTGTCTGTTTGTGTGCTGCACATGTGACACATGGCCTCTTAAGTATCATGGGAATGGTTTACTATGGGCTGAGCTGGACTCCAGTGTAGACGCTGCAGTTAACACTGTTCTTTGATCACTGATCAGCCCAACAGTTCATTTTTTTAATGTGGTCAAATTTGTTATTTTGTTTCAGATTTGTTGTCAAATTTGAAACTGAAATGTCTGAGACTTGTCCTTAGTTGGAAGTTGCAAAGGTGCTCTGGAGTAGAGCAGGGCGATATGACCAAAAATATTTATCACGATATACATTTGAACGATATAACTGACGATATAATTGACACTAGACAAAATACTTTACAACTCCATAACTTTATTAGTGCAAAAAACCTCATCAGTGTATTTTCACTTAAACAAGCAGCTGTTTTTTATGTGCATTAAAGTTATATAAACTTTAACAGTGCAAATGCAAATTTCTTGCTGACAGTTTAACCAAAAGGCATTTCCAGTGGAAACTGGCCGACATATCCTCAGCATAACCATGTGTAATATCCACAAAACTTAAAAAGAGCTTATACACACACAATACGGTAATATTATGTTGAAGCACAGTACGTATCACTCCGCAAGGCTCCGCCTATGATAGCCGTAATGCTCCGACAATCCATCAAGCGGTGTGTCTTCGTAGCTTAGCAAAGTCGTACTGAAACATCTGACAGATTTTCGAGCGCCGTGTACATAAAATCGTTTTCGAGGTCAGTAAACACAACCAGAATTCATACATAAGGCACACGGGATTATAAGGGGCGCTGTCGATTTTCAGAAAAATCAAAGGATTGATTTTAAGTGTCGTATTTTCCAAACAACACGGTAATAACGACGGCCCGTTAGCATGCTCTACCATCTGACGGACGAAAGCTAAACCAGTTCCACACCACTGAAGTTGCAACATTTTACAAACCAGTTCTGGTTCATTCGTTTCATTCAACGATCCGCTTTCGCTCTTCTCATTCTGCGTCGCCGCCATGTGCGTATGTAAACAAAGGCACTGCGCATGCGCGTTTCACCCATATTCTATCGCGATATTTCATTTTCCTATCGTTGCCCAAAATTACACCGGTATTATCGTGAACGGTATGATATAGCCCAGCCCTACTCTGGATGCCTTTTTAGTTTTTGCAGATGTTTGCCAAACCAACTCTGTGGTAGAAATCCTGAAATATCATCAGGGACTCTGTGGTATGTGGAAGTGTCTGCTTTTAAAGAACAAACAGTACGACAAACAAATTGGATCAGAACAAAAAACAGTTACATACGTTTGAAAAACTTAGATGAATGATCGTGATTATTGCTGCTTAAATCCGTTCTGCATGCGCTCTGTACTTTTCTTTTTGAAGGGTAATCATGGTTTGTGTCCATGGGCAGGACTTACTGAGAGTCTGTATGGAAAAAGTGGTGTTTCCTTCTTATGTGCAATGGGAAGGAAACGAAGAAAGCATAACCTGGAGCAGATGTTTGGTAGTCAAATGATTGACTTGTGTGTGCACGAGCTGTTCTGGAGTTCTCTTTGCAGATTAATATTTCACTGTGTTGACACAGGTGCTAACTAAGCCTTTGTACACTGCAGGAAGAGAGAAAGCAAACTGCTGTAAGCATCAACTCATGCTTCAAGCTAAAGGTTTAGCAGAATAATATTTACTAAGGGGTTTGGAACTGCACAATAAGAACCTTATCCAGAGATTAGCAACCCTTTCAGCAACAGAGATATTCTACCTGTATGTAAACTGTGATGAATCGGGCTGCTTAACTGTGCAGCACCTCGCATTATGAACATTACACGTTATATTCCAGACAACGAAGAAGAAAAACACTTAAACAGATGTTAAACGTATAAAATCATGTTACAAAAAAGATGTTCACATATTATTAAAATATATCAAATTAATATCCAAGAACTAATAATCTGCCACTGAAAAGAGCGGCGCAGACAACCACTTCAATAAAAGGGAAAATGTAAAATAACAAATCGGTAAATCAGCCATCGATTTTCTTCCACTTCTCTGAGTCGACTCAGGGGGGCAGCAGACTGAGAAGGGAAGCCCAGACCTCCCTCTCACCAGCCACTTCCTCCAGCTTCTAAGGGAAAATATTTAGAGGTTCCCAGGCCAACTGATAGATGCAATCTCTCCAGTGTGTCCTGGCCTCTTCCCAGTAGGACGTGCCTGGCTGGAACACCTTACCCAGGAGGCAGCGATTCTACTCTGAGCTCCTCCCAGATGACTGAACTCAGAGGATTTCTGCCTCTTGTATCTTTGCCTTTAAAAGAACTAACCATAAAACAATCAGGATTAGATTCATGGCGTTTTTCAGCGATGATCCTCCCTCTGGTGGCAGATGGTTGCATAACATTTAGGACACAACGATTGACGGGCATTGGGCATCAATTAAAATGTAAAACAAAGAGATTTAACAAATAGTGTATCAGGTACCGACGAGTGACAATGACGACGATCAGTTGTGTAGTCGAGCCCTCATTGCTCGGCTGTATGAATGTGCAGTGAAGTCCAACTAAATCTCATACGCAGTGTAATCAGAACAGCTGATCTGTTCTGCGGGAGCTGTCAGATGTTTGAACATTGAACCGTGGAAAGGTGTAGAAGGAGGTTTTGTTGCTTAGAAGTCTTTCCCAGACTGTTCCGGCGTGTCATTGACACTTTAAAATACAACCGTTTAAGTACAGTTCATTTTGACTTAGATTAGAGGGCTGAGACGTCGCTGCGGCTGCTCGAGATACTCGTCTGAGTCCCAGGAGAGGACCTGTCATTTTCCCCGTCTGTATCTATCTCATCCTTTCCTGACAGTCCGACTGGAGCTGAACTTTGCTCCCTCCCTGTCGTCGTTGTGCCAGTTACTGAGAGCTCTGCTACTGACCTGGGTCGGCAGTGACAGTCGAAGATGGATAAGCTGGAGATGATGTGGTTTTGTTTGAGATGGGTCCTGCTGAGCCTGACTTTGGTTGCTCTGTTTTCCTTTGTCTGTGTGATGTTTAAAGCTGCCATTGTTGCCTGTTTGGGACTTCATGGAACGCAGTGTTCACTGTGAGCTCTCCGCTGTGTAAGAAACCTGGAATCTGCGATGGATTTTAAGACTTAGTCGATTTCAAACGATGCCTGTACGCTGTGTATTCATGATGATAATAATATAATAATCAGATTGTATTAATAGAAAGTTTGAACTTAGAGATAAATTACTGTTTCGAAAAAGCTTAAAACCTAAAAGTGTGGACAACTGCCTCATTATTCTTATATGAAACATCTACGTGGGGCTAAAGAGATCAGCTGAAGCAAACTAGGAATTAATTTGGCAACTTGTTACCAACATATTTTTTATGGAGCCAGTGCAGCTGAATCAGCCTCTGTCGTGGCTTTATCAATTTCTCTCTTTCTCTTATATTTAAAATAACCACACTATGGACGGACAAGCGACTGTTTTTACATGTTGTCATAGCAACAACAACGGTAAACCCAGCATGTGGCTCCGCCATCCATTTGTTTATGTTCCACGTGAACCTTTCACAATAAAGCTGAATATCCTGTTTAGAGATGCTTCAAAATAAACTGACTCATGTGAAATAATATGCAGAGTGTTTACGGATGAGAAGCTAAAAAGTGCCGTCGGGTGTTAAAAATGTTAGAACAGGTTTTTTCCCCGCAGCACGCCGTGCAATAAATACTCACAAAGAAAACGGCGGCCGTTACAACTTATGTGTCGTTTCATGCATCGGTCAAAACACTCGACTCCAGGTGCACAACACCCAGCTGAAAACATTTCATGCAAGTAGAGTTGGCCAAGATTCACAGAATTTACAGAAAATGTGACATTTTTGTGATTTATATTGTTGTTGGGACGATAAATGTCTTATGACCAAAATCTCATATCCCAATATATCGCACAGCCCTGATGGCAACTTGGCAAAAGGCAAAGCACTTTGAGGAAAGGACTAGATAAAGACTAGCACACATCGACACACCCCCTGGGAAAATACTGCCCCCTAATGGTGAAACCTTTAGTTAATGTGCTGCAGAGGGAAAATTACAAAAAGCCCTTCAACACCGACTTTTTATTCCAAGTATTCTTTATACAGTCGATTGAAGTCCTGTCACCCTCGTAGCTGCTTCCCTTCTTCGTCTGTCCTTGTGTTTTTGTGGGCCCGAGGCTCCATTCTTACACACTCAGTCAAACTTTGAAGGTCATTCCAAAATCCAGCGATTTGATCCTTTAAACTTCTGCCAAAGGGATGCAAGTAACTTCACTTGCAGGTCTGTAAGTGTGACCAGCTCTCAGAAGCCATTCGATCACAGCATTGTTCACCAAAGCCCAGAGTCCTTGGGGCGGTTTAGGCCTTTCAAGTCCTACAACCATTTCAAGACTGCACTGCAGCCCGATGTAAAAATAAAGTAGTTCATATTTCCTACAAATGTGTTATCCATTCCAATAAACACAAACAGCCACATTCACCTTATCTTAAGAATATGAGCATTTAGGAGCATTTACTAATCAAATCGGACTCTGCAAAAATGTGCCATCAAGCAGAGATGTTCAAAATCACCTCAAGGCCCATCTGCAGCATCACATTATGAGACTTTAGCAAATTAGATTAAAGGCTGATGAAAGATGATCTTTCTGCAGCTAATTTTATATTTCAGAAAGTTGTGCGCCCATAAACTGAACCCATCTCCTTTAACAGGCAGGATAAAATCACAGGAAACGACTTTAGAAAATGGCCAACAGCCACAGGAAGTTTAGCTACAGGGCTGTTTTTGTGCTTCAGGAAATCAGTAAAGCCCCACCCAGTGATGACGACTCACAATGACTTGTGTCTGGTTTTGTAACTGCTGCAAAATCACAATAGGCTTGACTTAAAGACTGTAGCTGTGCTGTGACTCCAGCTGTGATCACTCAGAGAAAGCTGGAAGAAGCACAAAGTCTATTACTGTGCCTCCTCCCTCTGTGTCACTCCTCTCACTCACCCATTATACTAAACAGAGAGATGGAGAGAGAGAGAGACCACTGTTACTGAACCAGGTGAAGAGTAGAAAACAGGCCTAGAAAAAAGAAAGTATCTGCTGAATGGAGCTGAAAAGCAGGTAAATCGCTCAACAGAGTTGCTGAATTAGCAACAGTCAGGTGAGCTGAAGTGTGACGATCACTGCTGTGGGTTAGAGGTGGAGTCGGGGTGGCGTATTTCCCACAGTTGCTGTTTTCCACAGAAGGAAATGGAATGTTTGAGACACGTTATCACTGGAAGTAGTCTGAGGTCTACCTGAGAGTGCTCCTGAGAGCAGTGAGGCAGCACACATGACACCCAGCTATTAGCAGCTAATGTATTAGACTGTTAAGGTCCTTTTATGTGGTAACCCACATGTACATGTTGTAGCTGTTTACTCTCACCAAAGGGCAGAAAAACTTGCAGTGGAGTGAAACGATGTGTAAAACAATGAAAACTGTCCAGCAGCCACTTTCTGTGCTTCTGCCTGAAAAACGGCCACATCACTACCTTTCTGAAATATATTCTTCCAACTGCTCCCCAAGCCATGTGCTGCTGGCTGTGTGACCTCAGCTCTTTGTTGTTGCCTCCAGTCTGGAAAGCACAAAGCCCCACTCCATTCTGCTCGTATGTGTGGTTAACCCATTTTCCAACATGGCTTCCCGTCATCCCATCGTGAGTTTCCAATGTCTGTAGTAGAGATGGCACGATACCACTTTTTTATGTCCGATACCGATATCATAAATTTGGATATCTGCCGATACCGATATGAATCCGATACAGTGTGTTTTAATCAATAAAACTGTTTTTTAATATCTTGCTGCATTTTGTATAAGTTCATACTCAAGTTTAAATAAACAACAACACTAAAACGATTTTGTTATACCTGTATGTAAAAAAAACACACTGCACCCAAAATATTTCATAGTTCTGCAACACTGATCAATCTAATAAACTTAAACCTGCTCCATCCTCCCTATTCTGGTATTTTAAAGAGTACTTAGCAGAAATATTAAGCAACCTAACTAATAGGGTTGCAAACTTCCAGCAAAAAAAAAAAAAAAATAGGGAACCACCCTTCACCTCATGATGCTTAATCGATGTAATCAACTTTAATTTGATGCAGTGTGAAAAAATTGCCCAGAAATAAATTATTTTTCAAGAATAATTAAATAGATTCAACATCTTTCTTCAACAGAACTGCAGACTGCACAGATGGTATCTTCCCAAAGGGAAAAATACTACAGCTTACTAGGGTATATTAGACTTAACAGTTACTATATACAGTAATGGACTTCTATATATTTTACATCAGATTAAAACTTTGGGTGTAAGATTCAGATAATTATTTATTAAAAGCTCGACATTTTAAATGAGAATAAGAAAGAAAAGTATGTCTTTGTGCCCCCTTTTCCCTGTTCATGCCCTATCGGCCCCCCTGGCTAAACTTTGCTAGATCCGCCCCTGCACAGTTACGTCAGCTGCGTAGAAAAAGATCCTGGTGTAGAAAGTAATATTAAATAAATTCTAACAACAGCTTATCAAGCTTAAATGTGCTGCTGTTGTTCAGCCGCTGGTTTCCTCTTTCTGGTGCAAAGTGGGCCAAAAACAAACAAGAGAGACGGACTCGCAACAGAAAAGCTGATCATTGATCAGTTTCATGATTGAAGTGGCAGCAGGAGACGGAGGGAGAGAGAAGAGGCAGTCACTCCATATATTGGTTGTTAAGCTTAACGGGGAATGCTTTACAAACATTCAGAGATGAACTTACACACTTGCTTTACTTCTCTCTGCAATAACTTCCTCGGAGATGAAATGCTGGATTGGTAGCGAGGCTACAAATACACACAGCCGCTCTATCACGTGACCACACTGCTGCGACGTGCTACGGTTATGAGCCGAGTTACGCCGTGTCGCAAGTTTTGTGAGGTGCTTTTTTGATATTTAATGGATCGGATTACATTTTTTTATTTCTCTCCGATATCCGATCCAGTAATTTATGTCAGTATCAGACCGATACCGATACGTAATATCGGATCGGTCCATCTCTAGTCTGTAGTTTAAATTTCAAATCCAAAAGCACCGATTCTTTCCATTTATTTCATTTTCATGGTGTTGGACTCTGAGCTCTGTAGTCAAAAAGTAGCCCATTTTAACCCCGGTGCACTTGTAACTACGGGTCAGATTTACTTGCCTCAACTTCAACAAGCGGCCCAGCAGGTGCCCCATGTTGGTCTTAGTCATCATGTGGACTGTGACTCTCACTAAAGTTCCCCTAAAGGCCATGTGAGTAGTGTTGCCCTTCTTGCCCCTCTAAAGTCTCCCTTTACCCTCTGCTCTTACCTTTGGGAGTCATTATTCTCAACTTTGGCTCCAATAAAGTAAAGAACTAATTTTTCATGTAGTAAACATCATCCATCGCTCCACAAAAGCTGTGTGGGGAGAGTCAGACTCAACCGTGAGTCACAGAAAAACGTGCCACAGCCTCAAGCAATGATCATGTTTTCTGTAACACTGCAACTCCTGTCATGATTGGTTCAGAACCTTTTGCCAGTGAGTTGAATAAGAATAAGTTACTCCATTATTTTAAATTTGAAGCACGTAATGAAAGTAAACTAACAGCTTTGGATTTTGTGGTTCATAAAACTTTAAATACCGAAAGTCCATAAGTGATGTTGCCACTCCATCTGAAATGTGACAACCTTGAGTTTGAATCATTTGAACCTCGTCTTTACATGAACACACTTTAATATACTTTGTTAATAACAGAGGAGCTGTTTTCTAAACGAAACCACGTCTAAAGTAATTCAAATGAGCACAACCTTGAAAATGTGCTGTAGTAAAAAAAGCAGCATTCATAGTAAAGCAGTTACATTATTCCCTACGTTGTACCCAAAGCTTTTGGAGGTGGTCAGCACACAGAGTCCACCAGCATCTTCAGATGACTTTAAGAAACCTGGATGAGATAATTTAGAAAAATCAGATCATGCAGGAAATCAGACATCATCATTTACTACACGTACTGCATAATCCCATTTTCCAAGACACAAGCTGCTACTTCTGGCTATTACAGTTTTCATATGTACTTCAGTGTAACCAACAACAGTGACTGAGCAGAGTGTGTAGTAACAGCGGGGATATAGACGATGGACCATTTATTTAACAAATCTAACATTCATGAAACAATTATATTCACTGAACGATAAACAGACATGCACAAAGCTGACATATATTTAAGAATCCGTCTTATCCTTTGAGAACCAATAATGTCGATTCCCTCATGTTAAAATTAGAAATCCCCCAAAATGTTACAATTAGTGCTCTTTGTAAATAATGTTTTTAGACAGAGCTAATGTGCTTCTGCTCCTCCCTAAACATCTGCTGTCATTGAAGATTAATGCAAATATTTTCTATATACGAATCAGTCCCAGACAAACGACACACACAAGGACATAAGAATTATAAACAATTTGACTCCATTTTATTTTCTTCTTTGTTAATTGATACTATTTCTCTATTTTTACACCACATAAGTAAATTATACATGTAGTTGGATAATCTGTGTTAAAAATGGTCAAAATTCATCGTTAAAAATTGGTTTCAAGACCTAAAATACACCTGAGGGCTTCTAATAAGCTCTTCTTTTGTTAGTTTCAAATATCAGTGATATTAAAATATGTTGGCCAACACTGCTGCTGTCAGTATTCATGCTGCATGAATTTATCCTTACATGTGCATTTGAGCTTTACTGCAGTAACAGGAGTATAGCAGCCTGTGTCAAGCGTCCCTTTGAAGTTGCTGTCTAAAAGTGAGATCTTGCCTCAAGTTTCATGTAAGCAGGATAACATCAGGGAAAGCCGTACAAATACAGCGTTATTTAAATAAGCAGTGCAGGGTGTTGGTTGCTGCCGTGGATACAGTGCAGCCCTCCAGCTCAAGTGCAGATGGGATTTGCCAGAAATGCAGCCTCCAGTCAAACACTGTCCCTGCTGTTATTCCAATGAATCCGTAACTCTGACTGTAACCGTCTGCATGGTTAGCATGGCTTACAGCACTTACGTGTATAAAACTTGATATCAAAAGAAAGTCATTTTCTTTGTTACTCACAATTGATAATCATTTGTAAAGAGGAAGCTGAGTGAAGTCCAGGTGTGTCTGATGGGTGTCAGAGTGCTAGCAGAGTGGATATGATGCATTTTAATGACATGGCCAATAGGGGTCGGCGATATAAACGATATACGATAGAAACGATATAAATTTGGCCAACGATAGAGATTTTGACTATACCGCTCTATAGAGATTGACAGACCACGTGACTTTCGCGCATTGCATGCCGGGAACTCGTGGCAAAACAATCCAAGTACCGCATCAAATGCAAGCATTTGCAGCACCGCAAAACATTCATTCTCTGGTTCCAATAAATTCTTGCTTTTTCTTTGCCCCCCAAAAAAGGAATGTACAAAACGAAGGAGAACAATGCCGGTCCGTACAAAGACAGACTTGATGAAAAGTCAATGAAAAGATACGAGGACAAAATCAAAGGAGTGAAAGGGTTAGACCCTTACGAGCACACAGAGTGGACAAAAGACGTTAGCGTGCTGCCCAACTTTCACCACGCTCATATTTATAATTATACGGTTCTTGGAGTAAGTAAGTAACTTCAGGTCACTGCAACAAGCCCCGGTACAGTTTACCGACGGATGGGTACAGGACCTTGAAATGCACCGTGTAGAACGAAAGACCATCACACATATCATAAGTTTACCAGTCTCACAAATCGTCTTCATAAATACACATTCGTTAACCGTTTATTAATAGGACCTTTGAGCTCAACGGTAATTAATTAGTAGTGGAAATAATTTCTGGTTCGCATTACAGAAATGTAGCATTGACAATAATATTGTATGCTGTAATCGTACTGGGCAATTAGTGATACAAAACAACTGTTTCATCCTGTGAATAAAAGTATATGTTTTTGTCAATGTACCATGGTAATAACAGAAACGAAACGCAATATTGTGTCAGGACAATTCACTATTTATGCACAATAAACAAAGGAGCATAGCGCGACAATTTCTGTTCAGTGCCAGACTTGCTTGTAACCTATATCACCAATTATTTTAAGAAAAATGACGTATTAACTACAACAGAAGACTGACCTTTGTGGAAATGCTTGGAGCAAACTAACATGTGAGCTGGAGTGTTCTGGGACGTTATATTTGGTCTTTGAATGGCTACAATCCAGGCCATCCGTCGGCTCTTTGTTACTTCGGAAACATGACTCGAACAATTTCTCTTCAACGACGTAATCCGATAACAACCGATCTCTTTACCCGTCGGCTTCCCGTGGTTGTCATGCGACCGACTATTGCAGTTAATAATACAACAGCTTCTTGCCATTTTTTGTGTTTCTTTTTATCGCTGAGTAACTGATTTCAATTGAAAGCCTGCGTGCGCTAGTAAGTCTTGCCACGAGTTCCCAGAATTCTTTGCAGTTTTACCCCTGAATGACGTCACATTTTCAATCTCTATTGCGATAGCGCATGTTGATGATGTCATCAAGCTGCACCTGTTTTGGTTGAAAGCATCGCAGTGGCTACAACCATTATCATCTGCAAATTATGTCAGGCGACAGTCATAGCAAAGAGATGAAGCACTTTTGAAATATGGGGAAAGCCAAAAACTGCGCTTCCTCCACTTCCGTAACATTGATTCATTAATGCTGAATTCTCTCGCAGCTGCTCTATTCCCATGTTGTTGCAGTATATTAATAACTAACCTCTTATTGTGGATGAATAATCTCAGTTGTTCTCCTGACTGAAGTTTGGCCCGTGTATAGCATCCTGCTATGCGATTGCATTTGTCCCTGACCACCAGAATCCCTCACGTTAACTTTTATCGAGCGGGAAAAAAGTTGGCTTCATCCTCCAGCTTCACTGTGCTAATGTTATGCTAACATAGCTGTGTCGCTAGCAATCACGTAGCACATCATTATATACCAGCTAGTCCAACTTCAGTAACCCTACAAACGCCACTGCTGTTTAGTTTTCTGTCTTCATTTATGTTGGAAGTGATAGCAGAGCTGTACGTTTGAATTTTTCAGAAATCTCTCAGTCAGAACATGCTATATCATGTTTAGGTGGAAACTAGCGAGCTAACTTCCTGTTAACTTCTAACTCCGTTAAATTGAATAAATTCTGTTTTCATGGATGCCTGGATGTTAAACTTAATTGTTACACCTGATAAAGCAGCAACGCTGATCATTTTATTAAAGAATTCAGACCGTTTTTAACTCTTAGTGTTCGTTTGACTTTGGGACCTGAAGCAGACGGAGTTTTGGACCCAGATTACTCCGCGAAGCTCCTCACTACGGCAGCCGTAATGCTCTGACAATCCATCAAGCAGTGCGACTTACCAAAGTTGTACTAAAACATTTTTTAACAGATTTCTGCAGCCAAAATCGGTTCGACGCCAGTAAGCACAACCAGAATTCATACATAAGGCACAATCTCGATTTTTGAGAAAATTAAAGGATTTTTAGTGTGCCTTATAGTGTGGAAAATACGTTATACAGAAGAAAAGAATATATAGCGATATATATCGTTACCAAAGCACATGCTTCAAATTAGATTGTGATATGAATTTTAGGCCATATCGCCCAGCTCTAATGGCCAACCTTATCCACCTCAGCGGCTGCGGTCGCCAGCGGCAAGTCAATAGTCATCTTTATTGTCAGTTGATAATGACATGTCCATTATTACAAAGTGGGAAGTAAACATGTATCTTATTGAGATTGCTTCTAGATAACTGCATCGACATGACCAATTATTTTTCTGTCAGTTGGCTAATCAATTAATCGATCACACGTGTAGCCAAAGACCCCTGTGAGATTCCTGGGTTGTTGGAGCGGAGGTCAGGTGCGCGTATTTTTATTCCCAGGGAATAGATAGTCTTTGTTCCAGTTCATACGTGGCAAAAAACATCTTTCTGAGAGAATTCTGGCAAAAACAGGTTTGTGTACTCTCCAACAGGAAGTAGCTCTCTTCTACGTGTGACATAATTTTCGAAAACCAGGAGTTACTAAACCTAATGGCTGCTGTTTTGAGCACGCATAGTGTGTGTAGATCCTCTGCATATAACTGTGAACTAAAGTTTCTCTTTAAAAAGCTTTTTCCAAGTACCAGGAAGCATCCTCCTCTTTATATTTTTACAGCTCTTGTGTGGGATGTGACTTCAGTGTTCGAGCAAACCTCTCTACCTTAGCTCCCACACACACTGCTGCTGTGTCACAATGTGAGTTTGTGTAGCCGGGGAAAGTTGTGCGAGTCTGTTGTGCGCTGTAATTTGTGACTGTTATCTTTCCTTTGCCCGTTTGTCTCGTCGTGCAGCCACAGAGGCTTCCTCTTTATTTTTGGTGTGCCAGTGGAAAGCAGCGCCGCTTGAATGGGAAGGCGATGTGCGACTAATGAACCCGGTGAGAGGAGGTGCGGCGTGGCGCCAGGAGGAAGCAGCTCTGAGAAAGGCAGCATAGAACAGCAGAATGGAGGAGAGATAAAAAGCACGATAATGCTTTAGACTTTGGTGTAAAGGCAGAAACATGAGCTGTTAATCTTCTTCATAAATAAAACAGCATCCATTTAGCCGGAGCTTCTGACCCGACTGAACTGGGTGTGGGCTGCTGGAGAAGCAGTTACTGATGTTATCTCTTTGTGTCGGAGTGTAAAATCAGACTGAACGTGGGCTATGTCACCCTGAGAGATCGCTGTGTATCATTCTCAACAAACACGGACCTTACAGCTTTATACAGTAAATCCGAAGCATGCGATATCCATGAAATCATCAATGCTGAGGAGTATTGGTGATAATTAATTAATGCTTGTAATTTGTGGGCTGGGACACATTTAAGTGGATCCCATGGATTATCGATCAAATTAGGATCTGGACAATTTAGGGAACACACCGTGTCTTTGCTGTTTTTCTCATTCGCTGTTCATCTAATGTTTGGATGTTTTGTTAAGTGTAATAGCCACATGATTGTGGATATTATGGGGGTGTCCAAATTCAGAGGCTGCATCCTCTTGAGGACCTGGTTTTTGTGGTCTACGTGGGCCGGGTCCTCTGAAGACCGAGCAGGCCGGAAGGCCGGTCTAGCCTTCAGATTTGCATCACCAGCTTTTTCGGTGGAGTTTAATAAACTCGGCCGTCTGCTCCTTGCTATGTAAAAAATAACATGACACTGGAGTAAACTCTCGACCATCTCACCTTCTGTTTAATCAGTTTTCTGTGTGACATTAATTTAGCTGTGTGAAAACTAGAACTTTAATCTCAGCCAAACCGATTTACTCAGGAACAAATAAAACACTGAAAAAAACCCAAACAGTAACATTTTTAGTTATCTAAGTGTTCTCGTTGGCTTTAGTGACCCTCGACCTCCAGGTCAGCTATTGAGCTGGTGGGTAACAGACGTCACCGAAAAACTTGGAGCACTTTTGCAAATATGTGATGTCTTGATAAACCGAGCAGATATTTGAAGTTTGCACAGCTACTTTCTCACCTGAAAATATGTCAAAAGTGTATTTTGTCACCCAGAAAGAGGAATAAGAGTAATATTAAAACTAAGTAGCTGCCGCCATTGTTGAAAACTGGAATTGTCTGGGCCTCGCTATGAATTCTGGGATAGATTGGGCCACAAAGGACACACCTGACCCATCCTTCAAATCTGCGGAGAAAGAGGACGGATTTGTCGGCCGCATTTGTCGGAGTCTACGAATTTGGACAGCCTTCGTCGCATCACTGTGACGTAATCTGCCTACAAATGTGGCCTCCAAAGGATGCGGCCTATGAATTTGGACACCCCCAATGAATTTTAATTACATGGTAAACCTTATTCACCTCGCCTATCTAGTTGTTTACTGAGGCTGCAGTCATCAGCTGCAAGTCAAGAGTTTGAGTTAGTCCCTGGGGTGATAGACTGACTGGAGAGATGCCAGATTATGTTAATCCAGACCTTCCCAAAGTGTGGGGCCCGCCCCCTAGGGGGGGGGGGGGGGGCGCAGAGCCATTGCAGGGGGGGCGCGGCATGAAAAGGGAAAAAAAAACCCAAAAACGCTTGGACACTGCTAGCACGGGGCGCCCACACAAATGCAAAGCAGGAGATGAAGAATCGCTGAATATGTTTCCAAACCAACTTTATTCTAAGCCAAAGACTAGAAAATATGGTGAAGCAAATCTTCCCTTTGGCTTCACCTGCACAAGAGCCGAGGTAGGTCTCCCTGCAGAATTGGTTTTCCCTGCTTTGGGAGCGGCGCTGGGCTCTTGAAATCACGGACAAACAGTATCCCACATTCTTGATTTGTAGTCCACAAACACTTCTTGTAATGACTAACTACTCCTGACATTTTGGAGATGTTAGCTCTTTATACAGGAAAGTTACAGTGGGATAAATAACATCAGGCTGATCCTGCCACGATTTGTTCCCCGGTTCAAATCACGGACAAACAGTATCCCACAGCTGTTGATGTTTTTAAACCCATTTTGCAGAGAGAGGCATTTTTTGAAAAATGTATTGACAGCAATGTTGAATATTATTACACAGGAAAAAAAACAACTACATGTAAAATAATCACTCCGTGACGCCTCTGCCTTTGTAAATGGAGGGACAGTAACTGTGTGTGTATGTAAGCGTGTAAAACCTGCAGATAGTCAGATTAACAGTATTTCGTCTCTATCTGCCATTCTGCAATTCATCTCATGTAAACAATAACGTGGCGCACAGCGTGACGTGAAAAAAGGCACATACCTTTGACGTTGCATGATGAACTCTGTATTCCTCGTCCACACGTAAACGCAAAAAAAATCTCAGTTTTTGCTGATTCGAAACGCCTGTAATTTATTGCAGATTACTTGTATTTGTTTAATTGTTTACTAAATGTTTGAGGTGTGAAATAAACCGCAATGGAGCAAAATATGGATGTGTGTGGTTGGAGGATGTGTTCGTGTGTTCGTGCGTGCGTGCGCGCGCGCGGGAGGGGGGGGCGCGAACATTTTTGTTGTAAAACAAGGGGGGCCCAGCAAAAAAAGTTTGGGAACCACTGTGTTAATCAATCATTTATTTGACAGAAGGTACTTGGTTATTAAAGTATTCACAGAGAGTAGCTCCTTTTACTCATGTGCACATAAGTGCCAATGAAATCTAAATATTTGGGGAAGGATTCTGAGTTTTATCACTTATCAAAGTGCAAACATGAGTAACTGCCTGATTCCACCAAGCAGTGCTCTGACGGACACTTAAAGCCTCCTCTGTAGCTCAGAGACGAAAGAAATAAAGACAGAGGTCAGATACAATCAAGTGTGTTTTAAGAAGAGATTTAAGAGATCTCCAAAAGTTGATTCTGTTCATCTGGACGTAGCGTTTTCCAGATGAACAGAATCAACTTTTGGAGATTTATTTTCCTGGATGATTGAGAATGCATCAAGAAGATTTAAGAGATGATTCTGTCTCAGACGGACTTATTTCTGCTGGCAGATTGGTCTCTGCAGCCTTTGCGCTCCGACTCTATCCACTTTCATTAAAAAAAGAGGGTCTCATACAAAATACTGACCAATATTATTTGGTTTTTATAGGTCACTCCTTTCTGACTACAAGTCTAGCTAACTGGTGTTGAGTTTTCAGTCGGTCAGACATTAGAAATCCACCTAGCGTTGTGCCACCAGGAAAACCCACGAATGCTCTTTTCAAATGAGATTCCTTATTTTGCACAAAGAAAAGTTTAATGTTTAAAGGGGAACTATTAAGTTTTGTGTGTGTACATTGATTGGTGCACATTAACCTTATAAATGGCTTTAAATGTTAAAATGAAGCAATGGTTTGATAGTCAAATCCAGGCTTTATTAAACCTTTGATGGAGGAAATGTAACAGTTTGGACTATAAAGTATTCAAATCTTTGCCTGAAATATCTGCAGGTCAGTCATAAATGGTTTGGTTTACTGGCCATTATCTAAAGTTGAGCCCAAGTTTAATTAGATCGAGCATTAGATTTATATTTCTGTCCATGTTGTTGTGAATTTAGTGACACCTTTGTTGCAGACTTGTCATCGACTGTGTTGAAAGGAAACAAGATCACAGCAGTTAGGTAAAAAATATTCTTTGGTTGAACTTGTTTAAATTTATTTTGATCCCCTTTAACTTCTTGGTCGGCGTGGGAATGTGTAGGTTGAGGAACTTTCCACTTCCTTTATCCTCTATTAGCATGACTGTAGGAGAAGCAAATGGAAATGGAGGACAAAGGCACTAGCATGCAGTCCTCAGGCAGAAAGTTACCCTCAGAGAGGGTTACGCCTGTAAACCGTTTGGTTTACCGTACCGAAGATGGTGAACTGGAAGTTAACCTGAGGACTGAATCTAAACCACTTTCTGCGTACGTGCACTTGCTTTATATCTATATTTAAAAAAACAAAAAAATGTGAAGGATTAATTAATGGATTTTCCTTTCTGCATAATTGTTTTAAAAGGAGATGCTGCACATGTAATTAAGAGTTGCTGTGTCATGCAAAGCAGTATGCTGAAGACTTTGAGGCTCTGGTCTATCCTCATTTGACCCTGGATGGATTAGTAGGTGCCAGTAGGATTCTCTGTTGCTGTACCCAAATGGTGATTACATTTCCTGACTGATTGGCTCCTGCCCACTTCACCTGTGATTGCATGTATGAGGTTCAGCAAATGAGGATAATCTAGATTTCTTTTCTCTGACTGACAAACCTTTAAAAGGCCAAATGTGCAAAGTAACCAAAGCTGCAATTCTTTAAGCTTGACGAGCTAAAATTGATTAATGACGCACACAATAGATTTTTGTTGTTGACCAACTCTTTAACTGACTGACCACCTCAGCGGTATCATGAACACTACACATTCATGTGTTTGCTCTTCTGCTTGTGTACATACGGCTGTCAGGCTGGACAGCTGTGACTTCCTGTCCTGTGGGTCTTCAGGTTTTATCGGAGTGAAAAAGCAAAGTGTTGATGTGCCGAGGTTAATCTGTGAGTAAATGTCAGAGCGGGCTGTTAACGTGCTGTTTGTGTGCTCAGCCTTCAGACCGTGTGTCAGATTTCGGCTCTACACTGATGTGTGAATGTGACGCCTCTGTGTGGCAGAGTGCTTGGGTTTCTTTGGGATCTCCAGCACATTTCACTCTTGGAAACTGATGTATGCTCACAAAAGAGCAATGAAATCTGAAGCTACTCAAACATTTACTTTTAGAAGCAGAGGTTTGGTGATATCGTCCCCAAATTATATCCCAATATAATTTAAGAATTCTTTTTGAATATGTTTGTTGAAGTGTGTGTGGGAGGTCTCTTATTTTATTGTGTAACCCTTTGTTACATGTGCAGCACTTTGTTGTTTTTGAATGTGCTCTATAAATACATTTGGAATTGGAAATTAGCAATAATCATATTTATGAATAACATTCGCGTAAGTCAAATGTAAGCACAAAGTAACCTGGAAATTTATAGTATAAGTGGAAGATGACAGTTTAGCTCTGGAGCCTGCACAATATTTGTTCTGTCAGATAATGTGCAAATATTGTGCACTCATGGAGTGAAGCTAGTTATGGTCAGTGGAGTCATTTGGGGTATTTGTGACTTCATAGCCTGATCGCACTCAACATGTGGCAAAGGATTAGCTGTGGTTTTTAATCAGCTGTCTGTAAGGTCATATTTCAGAGTTAGTCTTATTGATTGAATCTTGATTATTACAAGTTAAAGAGGTTGGAGTTCCTGTTAAATGCTAGGTGTAATGCCAAAACCATTAAGCCAACACGGAACTGCAATTCCTCTAACTGCCACTTGAAGTCGTCCTGAAAAGCGAATCACTCTCCAGAGACCCTCGCGTTGAAATGCCCAATGTTTATATCTGCTAAAAATGTACTGGATAGTTTTCAGCGTTATAACATTAAATTGAACTAAACAAGTTGGGTCTTCAGTTAGGTGTAGCTAATTTATGCTCGCCTTCCAGAAAGTTTGTGCTAGAGTTGAGGAAATTCTAGTATTATTATAGTATTATAGTATTATTATTAGTCCATGAGGAGGTATCTGTGTCTGTACTGTTTTAGAATTCAGCTTCTCAATCAAGCTAAGTAGCATCGGCTCAAACCTCGGCTCTAAATTGGTCTAGTTTTGACTCCAAACACCCAACATGGTCGCAGCTGTTACACAAACATAGAAGCCTTAAAATGACAGCGACGACTGGGTGATATCACACTGAGTATGTCACAGTGATTACATCCTTCTTATATTTACAGCCTGTGGTTTAATATTTCTGGTCACAGGATTCGGGTGACAGCAAACAAACTAACCGTGAATTTCTGAATTTATGCTGCACACATTATGCGTTTGAATAGCCCAGCATACTAAAAGGAGTTTGTTACCTGGCTGAAAATTTGTGCAGTCTGTTGCCTGAAGCACTTCGTCTAACAGTTTCCTGTGCTGTGCTATTTCTCCTGTTTTCATTACACATTGCTATATTCTACGCTGTCAAAAGAGCCAGAAAACACATATTTTGGAAATATTATCGTTCGCGAGCTGCTCACTGTGAACACATTGCATAGTGGATAATGTCATTCAGCTCATTTTCACCTGTTAAATACAGCACTAGGAAATGTTTGCTTTGCATTAAAATTAGAAATGTAATTGTTATTATTATGATTCTTTTTAAATCCTGTCGTGTCTGGAAGCTTTTCCAAACAGAGTTATGATCTGAGTGTACTCTTGTGCCGAACACATTTTTTGTTTCCAAGATCAGCTCCCTAAATTGTATGTATTGTATGTATGTGTGATGTAATTACTTCCTTATCTGGTTCACTTATGTCAGTTTTGTTTACAAAGTTCACAGCTTGGGTGAGGTTGAGATACAGCAAATAAACCGTGTGGTCCTCACGTATCCTCTATCCATCCATAGCATGCATATAGTTCTCAGCAGAGTTGTCTTTGCAATAGTTGCATATGTGTGAGTTTTTGGAACAACATTTGTCCTGTATAGTTTGTATTTGCTGTACGTTGCAGATTTTTTGACAGTGTTTAAGCATACTTGTGTCCAGAAGTTTTGATTGGTCGATCCATCTCCCTCCCACTTTATGGTTGGGATAGAAATTGATTCATCAATTTTAATTTTTAATAGCTTATACATTTTTGATAGTCATTTGAGGGTGCAGATATTAAAAAACAACTTTTTTGTATTCTGTATTCTGCAACCAGTTGGCAAGTGTTTGCCAACTGGTTACTTCAGTTGCTAGCATGAAGTTTGTAGCAAAGAATGGTGTTGTACTAAAAACATCCTTGCGCTTGCTTTGGTTGCTAACGCGTTGCCCTGGTCATGAAATGTGCCGACTTCCCAAACACATGCAGACTCTTTGCCAAGTAGCAGTGAAACTGAAAAGTGTGATGCATATGTAACCTTTCACTTTCAAAGGAAAAGTTCCATCTTTGGAAATGTAATGGTTGCAAAGGGAAGCACAGCGGGAAGGCATGACTTTACTTTTAAGGTAAATGTTC
This sequence comes from Neolamprologus brichardi, assembly GCF_056152115.1. Lineage (NCBI taxonomy): Eukaryota > Metazoa > Chordata > Actinopteri > Cichliformes > Cichlidae > Neolamprologus > Neolamprologus brichardi. The sequence continues at coordinate 41,173,242 of NC_142104.1, read as the reverse complement.
TGCCTTTCCAATTAGATTTTCACTTTTTTCCAATTTTCACTACTGTTTGGAAAGAAAATGGCAAATGTTTTTTTGCAAACTACAGACAACAGCGGCAATCTGTGGGTGAGCAAAGCAACCAAAGTTAGTTGGGCAACATACATCCTTCCCTAGCAACCTTAATGGCCTTAGGCCTCAAAGAACCATTAATCGAGGTGCCTCTTCAGGGTTTGTAGAAAAATCTCTCGAAAAAGGTTCTTTTTTTTGTGGAACTAAAACTCTTGGTATCAATCTGGAGAATTATTGATGGTTCTAGCATTAAAATGATCCCTTTCTTTTTCTCTCTCCCCCAAAGAAACCCCCAAAATACGAGGACAGGACACAGGATTAAGCAGTAAATCTGAGTTCTTGTGACTTCAGACTTCTCTCATCACACAGTATGAATGGTGAAGGAAGTGTCTTAACATAGGAGACTAATAACATGCACACTTAAATCCGAGCAAGGCCTCTCTGGGCCTGGGAGATCTGGGAGCCGATGGGGGTGTAATGAAGCATGGAGCAATGGCATGATCACCTCATTATTCTTTGCTGCTCGCTTCAGAATCCTGTGCCAAGTCCACAAGCGACTGAGGCAGCAGCAGGGACAGCAAGAGACTGACCTGATGGGTTGATTGTGCATGCAGAGTGGATGTCACAGGCTGTGTGTGAACCAGATCTCAGCTGCTGATTGCTAAGAATGGTTCTTTATTTTATTCAAAATAACAGCAACTTCCTAAGGATTATTTTGGATACATAAAGAGATCAGTCAGGTTAATGGATGGCACGTCTGTTTTGTTTAATCGGATGAACTCTGGTCATGTACGGCACCTTTAGCCTTTTATGTTTTTATAGCTGTGGATTGAATTAAAACAGTTTAAGTGAAAAATATTAGTTTCCTTAAAAAGTGAAGGGATAGCTACATGTCCGATGCCCTCCCTCTATTTTGGTCCTCTATGCCAAGCAGAAGAATAACAAAGTTGAAGCTTTTAACCCCCCTCGACTTCCCTCCTCACTCTCCCATCTCTAACCAGAGCCAGAATCCCTCCCAAAGTCCCCAAACTCATCTGGAAATCTTTCTTATCTCAGCTCATCCCTCTCAGTTTTTCAGCCAGCAGCAACGTTCTCGGCAGTTTGAGCAGCAATGAAAATTTAAGGATTCCAAACCCAAATTCATCCCAAAATCTAACCTGACTATGAATGTGCGTGCTTTCAGAAAAACATGCTGTGAATATTTGAAAAGCCCTGCAGCATTTCATTGCTTTAGTCTGTGTGTCCAGGTGAGAGAGAGCAGTGCCATTTGATCTTGAGTTAACAAGGAAGAGATGAATTAAAGAGACGTTTTTGTCCCCACAGAACAAGAGTCTTGATGCACCGTGTGCTCTTAAAATGCAGAATTTCTCCTGAGAGGCGGAGCAGCATTGTTGTGATGTTTCTTTGTTGTTGCAAAGCATATGGATAGTGATCAAAGTTAGACATACTTTAACTTTAAAAGAAACGTGGTACGAAGCTCGTTTCAGACCAAAAATTACAATCTTTAAAGAACCGAGAAAAAGTGATGCATACATTTCCATCAGCTTGTTTATTATGACCAGACCCAGTGACTCAGACTCTGTATATCTCGTAAGATTCCTTGAAACTGCTTAACATCTCTGAGTCTTGGATCTGAATTTCTAACATGTCGTCTTTGTTTTGACAGAGATCTGCAGCGTTCCACAGCTGACAAAGACATATCGTCTGATTAAATGGCAGCACATGAAACTGTGGGAGCTGATAACTATGGATAGCTGAAACTCACTGAAACAATGCAAAATAAACATGAAAATGTTTATTACTTTGAGTACTTTGAATGCTCAGAGTAGAAAAGTGCTATATAGGATCTAGCCCATTTAACATTGTCATACAATGTGGTTGTAAACTGAGACAAAATGTCCATTGCCAAGTTTAGAGTTCAAAAATGAACAGGATGGGATTCAAACTGACGACTACAGGTGAGGACAAACCTATTAACTTTGTAAAGCTCAAAGCGTGTAAAATCAAGTCAGATCTGAGGAACTGGAACTGGGAATCCCATCAAAATAGAAGGAATCACGAAGACCTACACCTGAGCTACAGGTGGTCACCTACTAACCCGAAGGTTGGTGGTTCCATCCCAGTCTGCATGCCAAATGTTGTTGGGCAACATATGTTGCCCTCCAATACATACATATGAATGTCTGTGGGAATGTTGGATAGAAAGCAGCTTAGAAAAAGTGTTTGTGTGATTGGGTGAATGAACAAGTTGTGCAAAGCGCTCTGAGTGCTCAGAGAGTAGAAAAGCGCTATATAAGAACCAGCCCATTTACCATTTACCAAGAACTGATATGCGAAGATTTTGAAAGAAAACCTCAAGCAGTCGGTTGTGAAACTGGGTCTGGTTCGTTTTTTTGTCTTCCAACACTACCAACCCAAAACATGCATCGCTCTTTGTAAGAATCATTTCCAACTGAATGGCCTGCACAAAGCCCCGACTTGAACATATGTTGGGTGAACTGAAGACCAAGGTCTGTGCCTGAAGATCATCAAATTTGGAGCATCTTAAGAGATTTTTCAAAGAAGAATGGCCTAAAAACATGTGAGACTTAAAAACTGCATGACTACAGGCTCTTATACAGCAAAAAAGATAAACAACTGACTTTCAGCATCAGGGGGGCAAATAATTAGTTTTTTGTGAAATAATATTGTTTCTGTGTGCGATTAAAATATAAAAGTCAGAAATAAAACTATAATATTTGGAAAGGCTGCGTTAAAGTTTTCTTTTGTTTCGGTCCCTCAAAATACTTTTAAAGAATGACGTTTTTATGGCGGGCTAATAATTCTGACCCTATCTGGATTAGACGCAAACACACAAAATATATCTTTATGTCCAAAATGTTTCTTCCATCTTTTAGCTTGTGAGCCACACCTCCTTTTTCATCTCCAGTAGAGGCCATCATAGAAAGAAAGATTGATTTTTAAAAACACATTTATTTACTTAATAATGATCCATATAAACATTCAGTTGTTCTGAATTATTTAAAGTAAACAGACTACCTTCATAGTCACAGAGATGTTGAAAAACATTCAGATCATCCATTATGAAATAATATTTCTATTCTAATCACTCTTGCTCTTAACATTTGTATTAACAGTAACAGTATTTGTGTTAATCTTATATTTTCTACTCAAATAGATTGTCAACTTGTCTTGGCCCAGGAAAAAATTCAACAATCAAATCTTTTTTCCTTCTTTTTCATGTTGTAAGCAAAAACAAAAACAAAAGCCTGTCTTGTAAAACATTCTCCAAATGCTTCCCAAATGGCACTAAATGGTGGTCTTTCTTACTGAACATAAAGGACATTTATCTGAAACCCTAGGCTTGATGATAGACACAAAAGCGTTGACCTGCAATAATACCATGTAGAATCCACCATCGTAAATCACCAGTATTTTTGGTCAGTGGTGGCCTATAAAGCAGCCCCCATACAGGTTTCACATCAAAACCAACATTTAAAAACGGTAACCTGAAATCTGCTTTTCTAAAACAAAACACTTTGAGGGACGCAATGCATGTGTCCCAAAAATGTTTCAAATAATAGTCTGCAATTTCATTAATAGGTTCGGTGGGGTTCCAAAACAACGGTGCCACAGCGATGATGCAAAAAGACTGTTAGTAAGTGTGCAAGCCCTGTGAGAAATTCTCGGTAAAAACCAATGGCATTTCTTCAACTTACTCTCAATCAGTTCAAAAAAACCTTTCCAATTTTTCGTTCCCCCAAGTAAACACCCAAATATTTTAAACCACTTTTACCCATTTTAGTTCATCAGGTAATTTGGGTCCCCCTCTTGTCCATTTTCCTACTAACAAAGCCTTACTCTTACTCCAGTTAACCTTGGATGATGACATTTTACATCACATTTATAAAACATCGAAGCTTTCTGTTAAAGTGAGGACATTTGACTCAATAATACCATCTGGATAAGCTGAAAAGGTAAAGAAATTTAATTTAGTTTTACTTGATGTAACCTTTTTTTTTTTAATTTGACACAAAAAAAGTTCAATATTTACAGAATTAAACATAGTTGACATAACCTTGTCGAATACCTCTTTACTTTCAAAGGAGCACTTAAACCACTATTGACCATGGTGGTCAACCATTCAAAACCCTTTCAATGGTACAATAGAGGGTTTTAATCACTGAACCCAGAGGATAAACCAAAAGTCGTCAATTTATCCCAGAGATATTGGTGCTCTACCCAATCAACTGCCTTTTCTTGGTCAAGGGAAATAAGACCAGAGTTTATATCCAGTAGTTTAGAAATGTCAAAATAATCCCAAATTAGTGGTATGTTAGCTCTTATTGATCTGCCATGGATCCACAAAATTCCACAGGCAATCTATTCCTGGAGCTTTACAATTTTCCGTACTCAACAGTAGGGCTGGGCGATATGGCCAAAAATTCATATCGCGATATAATTTGAAGCACGTGCGGTAACGATATATATCACGATATATTCTTTTCTTCTGTATAACGTATTTTCCACACGATAAGGCGCACTTAAAATCCTTTAATTTTCTCAAAAATCGAGATTGTGCCTTATGTATGAATTCTGGTTGTGCTTACTGGCGTCGAACCGATTTGGGCGTGCAGAAATCTGTTAAAAAATGTTTTAGTACAACTTTGGTAAGCTGCACTGCTTGATGGATTGTCAGAGCATTACGGCTGCGGTAGTGAGGAGCTTCGCGGAGTAATCTGGGTCCAAAACTCCGTCTGCTTCAGGTCCCAAAGTCAAACAAACACTAAGCGTTAAAAACGGTCTAAATTCTTTAATCTTTAATTAAATCATCAGCGTTGCTGCTTTATCGGGTGTAACAATTAAGTTTAACATCCATGAAAAAAGAATTTATTAAATTTAACGGAGTTAGAAGTTAACAGGAACTTAGCTCCCTAGTTTACACCTAAACATTTCATACCATGTTCTGACTGAGAGACTTTTGAAACTAATTAAAACGTACAGCTCTGCTACCACTTCCAACATAAATGAAGACAGAAAACTAAACAGCAGTGGCGTTTGCAGGGTTACTGAAGTTGGGCTACCTGGTATATAATGTTGTGCTACGTGATTGCTAGCGACACAGCTATGTTAGCATAACATTAGCACAGTGAAGCTGGAGGATGAACGCCAACTTTTTTTCCACTCAATAAAAGTTAACGTGAGGGATTCTGGTGGTCAGACACAAATGCAGTCGCATAGCAGGATGCTATACATGGGCCAAACTTCAGTCAGGAGAACAACTGAGATTATTCATCCACAATACAGGTTAGTTATTAATATACTGCAACAACATGGGAATAGAGCAGCTGCGAGAGAATTCAACATTAATGAATCAATGTTACGGAAGTGGAGGAAGCGCAGTTTTTGGCTTTCCCATATTTCAAAAGTGCTTCATCTCTTTGCTATGACTGTCGGCATAATTTGCAGATGATAATGGTTTTAGCCACTGCGATGCTTTCGACCAAAACAGGCGCAGCTTGATGACATCATCAACATGTGCTATTGCGATAGAGCGATACAGTCAAAATCTCTATCGTTGGCCAAATTTATATCATTTCTACCGTATATCGTTTATATCGCCCACCCCTACTCAACAGTACCTCCTGCAGTTCTTGTAGAGTTGAGGGATGATTCAAGACAATGTTGTATTGTTCTGAAACCTTTGGCAAATTATTAACAAACTCCTCCATCTTCTATGCATTTCACACATAATTTGAAAACGTTAACGGACAAGAGCTCCCTCTGCTCTGAGCCCTGGCAGAACAGTCGAAGCAGTTTTGTGCCTCAACTTTGCCGATTTGCACCCAGAGGGGAGCATTGTCTTTGCTGATCATGACGTGACAACTGCTGCAGCAATACATCATTGCCAATAGTTGGCAAATTGGACAGGATGATCTTTCTCAAAACAACTCCCCTCTCAACTAGGCTACTCACCTTGTCTATAGAATCCAGAAACATGACAACCGCATTATTTCTCCTAGACCCTGCCTTCATGCTGTCACATTCAACAAGTTCCCCTACAGCCAAACAACACTTCTCAACCGAGTAATTCAATGGGTATTTCAATACCATGCTGACAGGAAAGGCTCCAAAAGCCTTCAGAACCACATATCATTCCTGCTATCGTACCCAGCTAAGTGCTAAATGCTGCTGAAAAAAACACCAAAAACACACCAGTGAAAGTTGTGTGAACAGAGCTAAAATGTGAATCACCACTGTAAAAAGTAAAGTTCAAACCGTTAGAAAACCTCACACTCATTCTCCTCTCCACACATGCAGCAGACGCTCATGCATGCACACCCAAAAGAAAGACGGACAGACAGACAGAACATGTTCTGTTCAGTATGACTTGAATCTGCTTTAACTCATCAGGAAAGTGTTCACTGACATCACTGATCAAGGGGACGTTATTCTCCCAAACTCTGCTATACAGCTGGATTCTGCAACCACAGGAGTCACCCCCTGCTGGCCATTAAAAAAAACTAAGGCGCTTCAGTATTGTCTACTCTTTATAGAGCCAGAAGCTACATCCATCTTTTATTCCGTCTATGATAACTGCAATCTCTCTTATGTAAGCAAAGCAGACTGTCTGGTCGAAGGTTTCAATAAAATATGGAAGTATAACAGAACCCAGCATATTCACATCACTAAGTGAGCCCCCAGCAGCAGAGGACATTGATTGCAGCTTAATCCATCCCAGTGATCCATGTGAGTTGCTTTTAAAACTGGTTTATTGTTTTTTACAACACAAAGACAAAGCCATCAAGATTACGAAGCAAGCATGGAAAAGGAAGAAACCCTTAAGCTCTCCATAAATTACCCTTTTAGTTCCCTTAATTTATTTTCATCAACACCAAAGCGTCATATGCCCTAATACATGATACATGTGTAGCAGCTAGTCAGTAGCAATATTTAAAATGCATGCTCATCAAATGCACTCCAAATCGTGACACAGGAGATTAGTTTGTGGCCATAAAGGTTGTATAATATAAATGTAGCACAGTATTCTGTCACAGTATTCTCGTAAGGTCATCCAGTGAGAGAATCTGCCAAATCGAACATGTGGCGCTACCTGCCTCAAACCCTTGTGAAGAAGCGAGCAGCTGAACGTAACCTCAGCGCAATGTAAGACTGAAAGCAGTGTGTGTTTATTTCATCGTGTTAGGGTTTGGTACAGCTTTAAGAAATGATTATGATTTCTACAAATTAGAAAGCGCTGTTCTGTTTTCACAACAACAACAACAATAAATGTTTTCATTTTTTTAAACACCAAAATCAATAAATAATCATCACAAAAGATTACGCTGTCAATATTGAACAAAATGATTGTGATTATAGTTTTGCCAAGGACTGTGCAGCCCTAGCTTGTTGCACAAAAACGGCAGGGATTTGTGTCACTTGAAAGGTTGCCTTCAGTTGACACCTACGGTTTCCCACAGTTACTTTTTTTCTAACCATTACCTCAGTCACTCTTCTTTGATTGTGTCTTGACAAAGACGTGCCAGGAAGTGGATGATGGGGACATTTCGGTCAGTGATATTCTTCCCAAAATTTTCCTCTTCCATCAGTTTTTTTTCCCTGGTCTCCTGTTGTACTCTTAGCCTGCTGCAATCCCCCTCTTTTCTTCTTCTTCTTTTTTTTTGCGTTGCTGTCTCCTTAACTGGGCTCCCCCAGGCCTGATTCTTTGGCTCAGTGGGGCTGTTGCTTGGCCGCTTTCTTTCTGTGGGCACACAAGGACCCCTGGATTCAGAGCTGACATTGATTTTCCTTTTCTTTGGCAATTTGAACCATGAAGAAAATGCAGACGCTTAGTAGTAGTATGTTTTTTTTTTTAAATGAGATCATTTAGATAAATGGCAGTAAGTCTGGGACAGATGAAGACTATTCCTATCTTGAATTCTTTAACTCATTTAACTCGATGCTTTGAGGAAGCACAAGCAAGTCAATATTGTTTTTTTGCTCATACTGCTGCAGTTTTTCCTTCTGTTAACTTGCATTTCCTTCTTGAGCTTTCCAGAAACAGCAAAACAACCAGGGTTTCGTTAGCCGCTGTTTCTGCAAAGAGCAGAGCAAAAAGTGTGGACTACAGCAGATGTTCAGGCGGGACCAGCAGTACGGGGAAGTGGCTGAGGGGGCAGTTAAAAATGGTGATGGGGCAAATTTTATCCTGCTGTGCCTATTTTTACCTTTTCTTTATTAATAACCTAGAAATATAATGGCATGTTTGACTCGATTTACCCCGGTTTATCTTCCATTATTACTTAAATTAGTACCATTTATAAAATGATCTCCATGTTTTATGCAGTATGACTTGAAACTAGAGATTCTAGCCCAGAAAAATCATCAGGGATATGTTCATGCAGGTCATACAATAGAGAGCTGAAGGTCGTTCCATACGGCTGGATTTGGGGTTTTTGCGACCCGGGGAATTGCATCCAGCTGGGTATTAAATACAATGCTGTTAATATTGTGAATTGAATGAAATTAGCCAATTCATTTATTTTGCATTAGCTCAAATAGAATCTGTACAGCCATGAAGAGCAGCCGAAGCAGAAACATAGATGCGTTCTGTCTTCTGACGCTCCCTTCAAGCACAGCGTTATGTCCAAATTCCTCGACGACATTGATCCGTATCAGGATAGCGTCACACAGTTGCTGCAGACTTGTCAGGTGCATCCGTATGAGAATCATAGAATCATACATGTGGTGGCTATGGTCACCAAATTTTTGTCATTTAATTTTTTTGTAATTGTTCGTTTAGTTTAGCATGAATCCCCTTGAAAAAGAATAGTTTTTCCATTTTTGTTTTTCTTGTTTTTTGAAAAAAAAAAAAGCTTGCCAAAAAATACTTAAACTTTAAAAATGTATGTTGTCCTTAGTCCTTCCAGTGGGCCAGATTAGAGTCTTTGCTGGGCTGATTATGCCATATTTGACACCCCTGCTGTATACCATAGAGATGGCTGTGTGGGGAAAATCTTAGTAGATCAGCAGTTTCTGAAATACTCCGACACCAACACATCTGGCACCAACAACCATCCCAAATTCAGAGTCACGTGAATTGCTACCATGTTACTGACTGATTAGATATTTGTGTTAACAAGCAGTCAAACAGGTGTACCTAACAAAGTGACAGTGACTGTATAAAGGCTTTGACTTGACCACTGTTCAGGCAAATTAGCTTGGCTGACTCCAGTCAGTTCACTGTTGAGAGTTTGCAGATCATTGTCATTTTGTAGAATTTGAAACCGCTGCAGCTGTGCTGTGATCACAGTTTCACACATCAAAGTGTTGACTGTGTAGCAAGGGAAAAAAAATTAAAAGGCTGTAAATTGGCTTCAGTGTGGTGTGACTCATGTCTGTTTGTGTCAGCAATTAAGTCTCTTCAGTTTAAATTTTTAATGTTGCCTCCACGTGTTCTGGCCTGAAAAATACAGAATTGGGAAAAAGAAGTGGTTTCAGTGGAAGTAGAGAGTCAGATTTGTGTGATACATACCCAGATAAGGTTGGGAAACATGCAGTCAGTCAGTGAACAGAATCAACCTTTTGGGTCATTACTGTTTATTGTACCTTTCTAGCTACTCTTAAATCTGCTACATTGGATTGGTTGCGCTGAACAAGTCCCTGATGTGAAATGTGACCTAGCCATTATCCTTATTTGACCTTGTTATTTAGCACCAGACCTTGCTGAAAATGGAAAGAAAGTCTGAATACTGGGTCTTAATTTCTCAGTTAAAGAAAAAAAGGAGGGGTGGCACCATACATAAAGGATGGATTTAACCTCCGGATACACAATATGAACCCAATGAATGCCGTAAATGGGGAAAATGACCCTATTTGTCGCATGATTTATGGCCTCTGTAAACATTTCTTCTAATGACTTTATAGCCTGAGTCAGAAGTTTCAAGTTCTCTTTAATACTTCAGTAAGATGATGTTCATTTGGTAAATGATGCTCCCATTATAGTCTAATGGACAATAGAACAGGGAGTGCTTTAGGATGAGGTTATTTTGTGATTGACAAAGTACTGCTATTATAGTCATACAATGTTCCTGGATTCAGGTCCACCCCTCACCCAGCATGTCCAGTCTTGTGAAAAAAAACAATGCCAAACCTGAGGTTTTAAAATAGCCGCCCACTAGCCAGTGTGTCACGCCACAGTGACGGCCATCCATCTCTTAAATAGTCTATGGTTGTTAGTTAGAGAGAGACGTAACACAGAGGACACCGTCAGGTATTGTCTGGTATTGCACCAGTGTTTCCTTGTGTGTTTTTAGTAGTTTGTGACTTGACTGTAAATGTAGGACAGGTGAGTTAAAATGACCGAAATCTGCTCTGATATTTGGTAGTTTCAGTACAAGAGGATGGAGACTAGCGGGGAACTGTTGTGACATGAGTGCAAATTAACTGGGCGAATAATATGAATACATTTCCTTCACTTCCACTGTATTTATTTTAGTTTTGTTGTTACAGCCATTTTATTTGATCTTGAATGCATTTGTTGTTTTTTATTTTAAAAAGTTGTGCAACTCTTGTTTAAATGATCAATTGTGCTGCCTCCATAGAAATTCCGTCTGTTTTTATTTAAAGGCCTCACTTAACTTATGCAGTTTTTTATAGATGTACTCGAGGCTGGTACAACACACATCTGACTTACTTGTTAATAATTTGTTTTAAGAAACTGCCATGGTTTGTTTCTTTTCCCCTAAAGCCTAAATGAACATTTAAGTTTATGTCAAGTCTAAAAATTACATTGAGTTTACTTGAAAAATGACAAACTGTCCATGTTAAGAAGCTGAAGATGTGTATTTCTGGCATTGTGTGTGTTCTCGCATGCAGGGGTCAGAAATCATCCAACAGCTATTTTTATACAGCAGGTGGGGGGACCCCTGAGGCATGCCTACAGTGGATATTTACCTGCCCCCCAATGTCTGTGTCTGGGGATTTAAGATTTGCACGTGACAGATAAGAGCAGTGATCCTCCTCCCGTGTCTGTGCACTCACACAGAGAGTATGCACCACGGTGCGTCTGCATGTGCTAAACTCTGCTAAGCCTCGGCCGTGGGGAAGAAGAGCACATTTCCTCTTTCCAGAAATCTCTTCATTGCTGTAAGAAGAATCAAATAATCAGATTAGCTAAGGCCATGCAAACTAAGCTGAATCCCTTGATTGTGTTTACTACCAACTAAAACAAAAAGACAAGCTCCGTCTCACACTGGGCTGGACTCAGTCTGGGGTAGATGGCCCCCTCCTCCTGCTCCTCTCGCCCCAGGCCGTATGGAGGAGCTTTAATGGCTGCTGTTGTTTCACACTAAGAGCCAATCTGGCTGTGCTCCTGGAGCCATCAGACGGGCTGTTAGCACACAAACAACAGCATCACTCCAGCTATCAGCTGCAGTAAAAACAGTGTGGGACCTCCTGTGGTTCAGGATGATCCTAGCCCCCCCACATCCTCACTGATGCTGGTGCAGATTAGACTGTCGGCATGCGAGGAGACTGTTTGTCACAGGTTCTGGCTAAGATCGGGCTCCGGGGCAGAATTTCTCGGATTTTTGACAGGCGTCGTGTCGCCTCCCTCTGTTCTATACAACAGAAGAGAGGAGCTGCCGTCTGGATGGAGCCCAGGCAGTGCCAGGGAGGACAAAAGAAAGACAAGATTTTTTTGTGTATGTTAATTCTTTACCCTCTTCTTTTTTCACTCGTCCCGTCTGCTTCTCTGTCCCCCTGTTTCCCTCCAGAGCTTCACCCCACAGTGTTCCCTTCCCGAAAGTCAACCATTGTAAGCCCTGCCCACAGACTTGGAGTCACGTTTTACACAACACACCTCACAGCAATAACCTGTGATGTTTTTATCTCAGTAAATCAGTCTGATTGGAAGGCACCATTGATCCATTCCAGTGCTCCTGAGCTTTTTCATCAGGCATTCTTTATGGAAAAGGCAACGATGGATACAGTTCAAACAGATCAAAAAGTCTGAAATAAACATTTCAACAAGATCTTGGGTGATCGTGGCTCAAGAGTTGGGAGTTCGCCTTGTAATCGGAAGGTTGCCGGTTCGAGCCCCGGCTTGGTCAGTCTCGGTCGTTGTGTCCTTGGGCAAGACACTTCACCCGTTGCCTACTGGTGGTGGTCAGAGGGCCCGGTGGCGCCAATGTCCAGCAGCCTCGCCTCTGTCAGTGCGCCCCAGGGTGGCTGTGGCTACAATGTAGCCGCCATCACCAGTGTGTGAATGTGTGTGTGAATGACTGGTTGTGTAAAGCGCTTTGGGGTCCGTAGGGACTAGTAAAGCGCTATATAAATACAGGCCATTTACCATTTACATTTAAGGAAAATGATATCTTAAAATGCATTTACATTCATTTTTTTAAATATTTTTTTTTATTTTTTTAAGTCGTTGTGGTTTTATTGTTGCTTGCTGATTTTTGTTTTGGCCCATTATTAAGTGCTTAATTCATTTGAGAATGTAGTTATTTGGGCCAAGGCCAAGAATAATGCTGGTCATCTTCTGCTCTTCCATTAGCAACTTCAAAGTAGCTTCAGAGCTAGTCTAGGACAGCCATCCCACTTCCACGGTATAAAAGGTCCGGTGGCTACTTTGACATCACTCATGTCACCTTTGCGATTGGATCAGACTGAAAACACAAGCTCATTGGCTAAAGGAATTCGAAGTCATTAGCCAATTTTTTATTTCTGAAACTTACTCTCTGACACTGAGGGGAAAAAATCTGTTTGTATTTTAATCAGTGTGATCCAAAACAAGTAACTGAAACCGTAAATGTTTATAGAGGTCTGGGCACTTTTGCAGCTACAGCTATTGCTCCCTGGTGGCCATTTAAGAGAATGCAGGTCTAATGGTGCAGACGACAGTCAGGACATGTTCCCCGACCCAAAGGCGCAGGGAACAAACCCTCTTGTCCACTGGAAAAACTCCAACGTACAGGCAGCAAGGCGAGGGGATACTAAGATGCCTACCTCAGCCTGCCGCCTCTCGCCAAGGGCAACTCTAGACTAAGGGAGTCCAGCTCCTCTCCAGGGTTCTGGAGCCCAAGCCGTGCATTGAGCTGGTACCTCTCAACCTCACGCGGTGGATCGGGTCCTTCCCCACCAGAGAGGTGACATTCCATTTCCCAATCGTTAGTCTCGGTAGCTGGTGATTGGCCCAACAGGGTCTCTGCCCCCGGCCGCCGCATGGGCCCACCCTACAGGTAGTAGCCCCATGTCCCATGGTCTCCAGGCGCTCGCCCTCGGGCACCCTCCCTGGGCCTGGTTCCAGGGTGGGGCTCTGGTAACCCTATCCTGGGCAGGGTGAATTGTTCCCTAGATCTTATACTCACAGGGGTTTTTGAGTCCTCTCTTTGTCTGGTCCATCACCTGAGACCAGTTTGCCATGGGAGGCTGTACGAGGGAGCAAAAGCCCCCTGGCAACATAGCCCCTGAGATCCCTGGGACACACAAGCCCCTCCACCATGTGAAGGTAGCGGATGTATGGATGGAAGGAACATTTAGTATTTCCAAACAAAAATGCTGCACTACATGTATTACAAATAAAGAAAACGTATCATGACAGTCCCCGTAGATCTCCATCAAATACCATATACCATCAGTATGACTACATATAAATTATTACCTATAAAGAATATTCAACTGAAAATAATTTATGTTCTGTGGTAAACAGGCAAATGAGATACAATCGCTAAGACTGTTTGAAAAATCCATGCAGCTGAGGGTCGTCTTTGTTCTGGAGAGTCTTCTTTGTTCTGGAGAGCTTTCAGTGCACCGGAAGAAACACTGCAAAGGAGAGGTAGAAATGACTGAAAAGATTCAGTTTAATGTCATTTGGGCAAAGAAAGAGGGTATGTAACTAGTACTAATGGCTTAGTTATTGACTTTTTTGAAAAGGTTTTGCATTTGATGTTTGAAATGGCACAGGAGTCCTTGTTGAGCCGTGTTGCTTAAAAAGACGAGCTGCTGCACTGCTGAACCCATGCATGCACAGGAAGTAATGTAGTATTTAGCCTCGAATTAAAGAAATACACAATCTCACACTCCTGTGCAGGTTGATCGACAGAGGAGACATGGTTTCGGAGCGCTGGCAACCGAAAAACCTTGTGAATTTCAACTTGAGCAATGACAGTAATGAGAAGCTCTGTCTGCTGCGTGATTGACAGCTCAGTCTGTAGCTTTTGCTGTTTGATATTCAGATGCTTTTGGTTGAGCAGCTCAGAGGAAATCTTCACTCTTTCTGTTCATTTCTGTTAAAAAAAAAGATTATTATTTAGTATCTTATAAGATTGCCTGAATATTAGTAATTGTTCCAGTCCTGTCATACAGCTGCTGTCATCTCATAGCTATTTTTATTTCTGCAGACTGGATCTTCCCCGGATGGTTCCTGTTGACTTCGACTGAAGAGCCTCTCCGTCACTTCTCATCACTTTACCCCACACGGGGATTTACATTAGCCAATCTGGTGAGGAATCTTTTTAATTAATTATTTTTGCCTGTAAAACAGCCCGTCAGTGAGTGTGTGTGGACCTGCATAGAGTCTCTGAAGAAAACGACTGAATAGTTGGTGTAAAATCAGCTGTGTGGGGACATAATAGGATTCAGTTTATATCTGATGAGATGCAGAGAAATCTTCAGAGACCAGATTCACAAATTCTTGGATGTAATCCAGAGATGAGCTGCTTGGAACTGGTGAATGTATTGTTTTGGCTCTTTGTTGATTCCTGTGCGTGTGCGTTTACGTGACTGGTTTTGTGATATTTTTTTTTCTGTTGTCTTGTTTGTGTGACATGACAGGAAATCTAAAATGTTCAGCAGCAGCAGCTGTGGTGCTTTACCCAGCAAACACCTCTAGAACATGTTGTCCCACATCACAAAGGTCACTGCATAATTATGTTGTGTAAATTAGCATCCAAGGTATTTATCCCCTCTGGCTGTCACATGGTGTTATTTTTCTTCTTCTTCCTCTTAATAGAGCTGCAGTGGAAATTATTTATGTGTGCTTGAAGCAGTTTGGGTACAAATTTAGCTCAGAGGAGCAGCTCTCTGAGGAAGCTTCCCATACGATCGATGCTGCATTGTTATATGATTTTCTGTAGCATCGGACTCACAGCACTTTGTTTTTCTTCGGCTGTTGCTTTTGAATTGATGTCTGCATATTTTTAGTCATTTATGTAAAATTTTAATGTGCCAGAATCACAACATGTCTTTGTAGATCAGATGTTTGCAGTTTTACAGGTGGCCGACTAGTGTGTTTAATTAAAAACGACAGCTTTTGAATCAGGGCCCGTTCGGACTGGGTGATGAATCAGATTTGAATTAAAATTAAAATAAATTACAATTTTGGCTTGGAGCAGTTTTGGGGTAAATGCTGTTAGGTCTGTGGATAACACAAACTGTAGACATCTTGAATCTTTACATTTAAAACTTGCATTTAAAGCTGCATTTCCCCCAAAAAGTAACAGAGGCAGCATCTGCCAACAAGGGTTCGGGTCTAGCTTTACAAAAGAAACAGTCACCAGCATAGAAAAAACTACAAATGAGATAGAAAAACTACAAATGGAAGATTTCAATTACTGCAACTGCTGTAATAGCTCTGTCCTGTTTGGAAGTTCAAAAACTCCACAGCTGAGGTTTTGCTTCAACATCTGCCAGAGCGCAACACTCTGCGTGGCCTCTTAGCACAGGTCAGTTGCATCCAGTGTCCCACAGGCTAATTAAGCCCAACCAGGATTCCTTCTAGTGCTTGATGGCTCCCTTCACCTCCAGTGTCCACCAACCCATTCAGGGATTACCACCATGACAGCTACCTTGAGGTTTGTAAACAGGGTCCATGTCCAGAGGCTGATGTCACCAGCTTTCCTCAGAATACTGTTGAAGTTGGGGTTAACAATCCTATGGATCCCAGCCTCTGCCAGATTTTTCTACCTTCTCTGTATGTTTTGGGTGTCCCTGCCCAACTCCTCACCAGCTGGTCATCAGGAGCTCAGCTCCTCTCTTCACCTAAATGTCCAGAACACACAGCCACAGGTCTATTACAGAAACAATCATCGACCTGCAACTGAGTGTCCTGATGCCACTCTGCTGTGCGCTAAAGAATGCATTTGTGTTCAGACATGGTGTTAATCAAGGACAAACTTTGATTTGCAGAGAAGTCCAATGATGCAACACTGCTCGGGTTCAGATCAGGCAAGCCGTTCCTCTAGAACAGGGGTGGGGAACTCCAGGCCTCGAGGGCCGGTGTCCTGCCGATTTTAGATCTCAGCCTGGGTCAACACACCTGAAATGATTAGGTCATTCCCAGACCTCTGGAGAACTTCAAGACATGTTGAGGAGGTCATTTAGCCATTTAAATCAGCTGTGTTGGATCACGGACACATCTGGAGCTCGACACCCCTGCTCTAGATGACTCACCTCCAGCCCTCACTGTCGTTTCCCACATGAGCATTGAAATATCCCAGTAGGACAATGGAGCTGCCAGGTAGGGCACCCTCCAGCACTGCAGCCAGCAACTTCAACAAGGCTGAGTACTTTGTATTATTAAACTGCAATCTGGATGCCTTCCATGAGCCACAGTTGCATTAAAGCAATGCTCCCATCAGAACTCGCTAAGGCTCCTCCCACAACAAAGACAAAAGAGAGATCATCAGTTACACAAAAGTGTCATAATCCTATTTCCCACCAAACGGTTAATGGCAGCAGCAAAATAATAAGTTGTTGGCTATCCCAGTGGTCTGAAACTATACAACCATACCTCATGCTCATAGCCTGACAGTCCCGATTGGACAGAGGAGTTAAATGTGGTGTGTTTCAGTGTTTTTTTCTTTTCACATTAATTAGATAGCAATAATTAAATATTAAAATGCTATTAAAAGTTCTTAAATGAAACTGCTGGACACCAGTTTAGAAGCTGTAACTCTAAATGTTAAGAATAAATCATTAGCACCACTAATCAGTTACTTGAGTGGTCTTCAGTGCCCTGACTGAATAATGCTAGACTGCACCACAGGACAACCGCCTGCTGTCTGACACCAGATTACCTTTCAGGTGGTAAATATCTCAAATCTCTCTCGCCTGTTAATGAAACAGGCAGCAGCTGCAGTAGCCTGTTGGCTATCGTGAATGATAGCCAACACACACACAGTTAACTGTCTGGTTAGGCAGATTTACATCACCAAGTTAGACCTGAGCACTGATGCACTGTTATCACATCTAAAAGACCTCATAGTACAATAGAGCATTTTAGCTCCTGTTTCAACAACATGAAAGTATTGAACAGTTGTCATGAATGTTAATCTGCAATTACCCAAAGTGGTCATCTCTCAGGTAGCGGCTATGGCTAATAAAAGAGCTGCAACATTAATGTGGGAGCTAGCTAACAAACAACATCAGTCCTGCTCCCTGACCTCTGACTATAGTTAATATAGTACTCATTTAACAGAATTAAGTTTAAGTCTATGAAAATTTGAATTTAATTAGCAGTTAGGGAGTCACGTGTCATGTGTAAACCATACAGTTATTTTTCACTTGGTCAGATAACTGACATGTTTCTATTGTTCAGATTTTTCTTTAAAAAAAACAGAGCAGGAGATGTTCACCCCTACATGTCCATGTGTGTGTGTGTAACTCCACCAGAGTGCCTGTTTCACTTTTCCTGGTCCCAAGTCCAGATAGAGGAGCAGGGTTGGAATTGAGACGTTAAAAAAACGATAATTGCTAAAAGAAATTTAATTTGTAGTTCTAAATATAAAGTGCTTTTAGCGTGTTTTTTACTCACTTCATGTCTCTCTCATGGTGTTATTTCTTTCTCCTACAACCTGGGTTACAATAACGTAAGCATGACCAATTATGGAAATTAGGCAATGGCGTCATTTAGCGACTTCTAGCGACTTTTAGGACAGTCAATAGCGATTTTCCTGACTGACGAGTTGGCAACACTGGGACTCTCTCCTGTGTGTGTTTTGTCCTGTCTGCTTTCTGCTCTTCCCTGATTGTCTATTGGAGGTTTTTTCTTCCAACCATTTATTTCCATGTACTTACTCATAAGAGGTAAACTAAAACAGAAATGAAAAGGAGGCGTTCATGACTGTTTGGCCCCCTGATTGAGCTTTTCTCCCGGTATCAGCTCGGGCATCTTCGCAGCCACTTTGATTCGTTTGCAAAATGGCTTTGCTTTCGATTAGCCTTTTTTCCCTTCTTCTTTTTTCCCCCATCTTAGAAACATAATTACCATCATGTCAACATGAAGCCCTCTGTGTTTTGTGTTCCATGTGTAGGTTTAATTTCTCAGGCTGGTTGCAGTGAGAGGAAACAGAAGGAGAACGACTCACTGAATTCTTATTTATTTATTTTTCCTCTCACCCTGATTACTGTGCCGTCCTCCTCCCTCTGCTTTACCCCGCAGGTTATTTAGAGTTTGGGAATAAACTGCCTCTGAAGTCTGTGCGAAACGAGAGGATGTGCCAGTGCGCCGTCAGCTCCGTCACAACGCATAAAGCGGTTGGATGAGTTAGCGAGGGGGTCCTGTCTCCACCTGTGTGTGTGTTCAGGATATTTCATTGAGGGGCGTAGGCGGCATCTGGAGGCGTTTCCATTCCAATTTAAAATGAACCAACAATAATTTTCCACTTGATAAACCAAATGACATGTGGTACCTTTATAAACTGCAGCTCTTCACCCAGAGCATATAAGTGGCACCTCCATAACGTTAATATTAAAAATCCAAAAGATGTAATTTATGGTATATTTATGGCCTTATCTGCTGATAGCTAAAGATACTTTAAAGCCATGATTCAAGCACTTCCTCCAGCCCTCACCAGATCACCATTAAATCAGTCTCACTTTCTCCTTTAGCGTACTCTTTA
This sequence comes from Neolamprologus brichardi, assembly GCF_056152115.1. NCBI lineage: Eukaryota > Metazoa > Chordata > Actinopteri > Cichliformes > Cichlidae > Neolamprologus > Neolamprologus brichardi. Next base: position 41,154,289 of record NC_142104.1, on the reverse strand, counting down.
CCCCAGAACTCGGATATTTTCCTTCTTTTTTATTGGTGCAGTTGTTGACAAAGTTTAAAAAGTGCCTTGTTGCACTGGCTTTGAAGATTGTTGCTTAGGGAACGACCTGGGACGTTCCTTGAGGTTGTCCTTTCGACCGTTCTCTCTTTGGTCCCTTTTTCAGAAGTTGTTAATGATGCCTGGAAGGATTCACTGCCTCAAAGGCTAAAGTCAGAGATCAAAAGTGTCTTATCCAAAAAAAAGAAACTTTACAGATTATAAGACTAATGAACGTAACTTGCTCCTGCTTTTTAAAGCAATTAAAATAGGCCTATAATCCTGTTGCTTTAAGGTACGAGTTTACTGATTGAATATAACACTATAATGTTTGCCAGATTGTTACGTGTGCTATTAGGCGAATCACACATCACACAGGGTTATGTCCATCTCCATCCCAGACACCACAGATCCCTCAGCTTTGTGAACAGTCTGCTGGGCACTATTGTGTTAAACGCTGAGCTGTAATCAACAAACAGCATTCTCACATAGTTACCCTGTTTCTTGTCCACGTGGCTGAGGGTGGTGTGCAGGACGTGGTCAATGGTGTCCTCTGGGGATCTTTTGGGTCAGTAGGCGAACTGGAGCGGATCTGTGGTGTCTGGGATGGAGGAGGAGATGGTGTTCTTCAGCAGCCTCTCGAACACCTTCATTACTACCGAGGTCAGTGCAACTGGCCGGTAATCGTTCAGGGATGAGGGTTTGCTGTTCTTGGGCACCGGGATGATGGTGGATCCTTTGAAGCATGTGGGGACCACATAGGGCTGTTCGATATAACGATATATATCGGATGACGATATAAAAACGTCTATCGTTGCATTTTACGCTATCGTTTGTTTCGTGGTGTCGCAAAATAAACTGTTTACGGCAATATTTTTTCATCGTTTTGATGGTCACTGTAGTGGCTGTATTAATTTCTTAAAGTCCTCTCTTTGTCTTATATTTAATATAACCACACTACGGACGGACAAGCGCCTGTTTTTATGCGTTGTGGTTAGCAACAACGACGGTAACAGCATCGTGTGTCCGCTTGTTTATGTTCCACATAAACCTTTCACAATAAAGCTCAAGATCCTGTTGAGACTTTTCAAAATAAACTGACTCACGTGAAAGAGCAGGTTATTTACGGATGAGAAGTAATAAAGAGCCGCCAGGTGCTAAAAAATAAACCTTAGACTCAAACGTTAGAACAGGCTTTTCCCCGCAGCACGCCGTGTAATAAATACTCACAAAGAAAACCGCGGCCGTTACAACTTATGTCTAAAAATGTATCGTTTCATGCATCGGTTAAAACACTCGACTCCAGCTACATGACGCGCAGCTGGAAACACGCAAGACGAGCTGCCCGAGATTCACAGAATTTACAGAAAATGTTACATTTTTGTGATTTATATCGTTATCGGGACGATATAATTCTTATATCGGGATATGAGATTTTGGTCATATTGCACAGCCCTAGGACCACAGACTTCGCCAGGGACTCTTTGAAGATGGAAGTGAACACACCTGCTAGCCCAGCAGTGCAGCAGATGGCCGGTGATGCCGTCTGGCCCTGCCGCGCTCCTTGTGGTCACTCTACTCAATGCCGCTCGGACGTCATGCTCCGCGATGCTGATTACCGGTCTCTCGCTGATGACGTCACTGTCCTCGGTAGTCAGGCGGTAGTTAGCATTAGCTGCCTGGCTAATCTGGAAACTGGCGTAGAACTGGTTCAGCTCATTGGTGAATGCAGAGTCTGCGTTGATCGGCGCAGTGTCCCTGGCTTTGTAGTCCGTAATGGTGCGTAGTCCGTACCACATACTCCGTGTGTCACCCTGGTGGAAGCGAGACTCCACGCGCTCCCGGTACCGGCATTTGGCATCTCTCACCACGCGCCACACGCCGTATGAGACCGCTTTGTAGGCCCTCATATCGCCAGTGGCGAGACCCGCATTGTAGGTGGCGGTCCTGGCATTCACTGCAGCGCGATTTTTCCACCTACGGTTTCTGGTTCGGGAATGTGGCGACTCTCGCAGTGGGGATAATCTCCTCCACTAGCATATTGACGAAGGTTACTGCTACTTCCATAAACCCATTGATGTCAACTGCGCATGCTCTGAGCATGTCCCAGTCTACGTCTTTGAGTGCGTCCTGTAGCGTAGCTTCTGATTGGGCAGACCAATGTTTCGCCTCCCTCATGGTTACTTCTTCCCTCCATATGTTTTGTTTATACTGGGGAGTGAGGAAGATGGCGTTGTGGTAAGACTTCCCAAAAGCCGGGTGTGAGACAGCTTTGTAGCCCTGCTTGTATGGTGTGTAGCAGTGATCCAAAATTCGATCCCCCCTCGTCGGACACGAGACATGCTGGTAGAAGTTCGGCATGACTTGTCCGAGGTTCACTTTATTAAAGTCTCCTGCTACAATGAGGGCTGCGCCCGGGTCCTTGTTTTGAAATGAACTCAGCACATCATGTAGTTCGGACAAAGCCATACCTGTGTCCGCTTGGGGTGGGATGTAGACCACCGTGGCGATGACCAAGAGGAACTCACGGGGCAGATAGAAAGGGCGGCACTTAATGCTAAAGGAATTCCAGATGTGGCAAGCAGCCGCTGGAAAGAGTAGAAATGCTCCTGGCATCACACCACTTTCTGTTTACCATGAAACACTCCTCCACCTTTGGTTTTGTTCGACTCTGCCGTTCTGTCCGCGCGGAGCACACAGAATGAATCCTACAGAGTTACGGTCTGGTCCGGCATGTTTGGGGGTCAGCCATGTCTCCGTGAAGCACAGAATGTTGCAGTCCCTCATGTCACGTTGGAAGGTGACTCTTGCTCTTAGGTCATCGAGCTTGTTCTCCAGCGATTGTACGTTGGCCAGTAGGATGCTGGGCAGTGGTGCGCAATGCGCCTGCTGTCTCAGTCTGTTCCGAACGCCAGCGCGTTTCTTTGTTCTACGCCTCGGATGAGCGGCCCATCCTTTGTTGTTGTCTGCGCTGCGTAGTATCTCTGGCAGCCAGGATGGGTCGAGTTTAAAAGTGTCCAAGATTAAATGTGCAACCTTGTCACCGATGTGACAATGACCGATGAAGTGATCTGCTGTCGTAGACGATAAAACTAGAGGATTTTGGACTGTACACCAGAGCAAAAAATAATTAAAAAACTAAAAAGGTGCATAGTCGGAGCCGAGCGGTCAGGAAGAATGTGGCCGCACCATATTCTGTATCATTACAGTCATTTTAGAAGCAAGTCTCCCAATTGCTACCACTAAGGATTCCTAAATGAATGAGGAGATAATGTGGTCAATGAAACAGAAACTGTATGGAATCACAGATAAAATCCAAAGTAAAGAAAAAGAAAGAAAGAAAGCACATTTCTTTGTCATTGTAACGACACAATTGGCTGCTTTCTCACTGCATGTGGCATCACAAGCATGTCATACATTATGATCATTGTTACTGTGACAATGTGCACGACTGTCAGGTCAGTGTGTGCACCTGCTGTGGGCAGAAATGTGACACCAAAGCTGACCGATGACCGATTGATGTGCTCTGCTGCAACCAGAGATGAGAGCTGAGACACACACACATGCACGCACGAGCTGTCCAAAGACTGGTGATATGGTGAAAGTGGACAGACAGAGGTGAACAGGGGTGAAATAATGTGACCACAGGTCAGTCCCCCCGACCTCTGTCCATTAAAACTTGGCTTTGATTGGACAGATATATAGAGCAGACATTAGAAGTGATGTGGTGTGCTGATGGGGTCATCTGGGCTATGGTGGGGTCTTTTGTGTTTGGGTTCCCACGACAGATTCCATTGTTCTGCCCCAGGGGTATTGGAAAGGGTGCAAAGGTCAACCAAGGCTTCAAATTAGGGACTGACCTCATGTGTGTGTATATATATGAGGTTATAGGTTGCTTTGATTTTATGAATAAACTTTGATTTTTTTATTGCCCAGTGTTAATCATTGCATTATAAGGTTTATAAATCATCTGTTTCTGGTAGAGGAACACACCCATTGTTTGCATTTGGATCACAGACTGTGCTTGACATTACATGGACTGTGGAACCCTGTGGGTTCTGTTTTTTTCAATAAAGCCAGAGTGTTGGTAGTCTAAATGCCTGGACAGATGCTATTCCTGCAGTGACACGGCTTCTACTACACTTGGATCTGTGCCATCCAGTAGAGTCTAGATATTACCTGCACTGATCTGTAATCACTATAAATGTTTTTTATGTTCTTTAACTGGATGCTTTTATCAGTACAGTGTGTTATGGAGCATAAAGGTTGCAAATTTGCTAACACAAATTCAAGTCATATCTCCTATTTTCCTTAAAGATCTTTTGGTAGGGTCGGCGTTTTCTTCTGGTAACCATGTCACCAACACCTAATGCCACTCCATTGCCTAGTTTGTGTTGACCATTTTTATGTACTTACAGGAGCTAGGGCTGGGCCATATCATACCTATGTAAGACTGCGTTCTTCCATTTGCGCAACATCTCTAAAATTAGAAATATCCTGTCTCAGAGTGACGCTGAAAAACTAGTTCATGCATTTATTACTTCCAGGCTGGACTACTGCAATTCATTATTATCAGAAAGTCCAAAAAACTCCCTGAAAAGCCTTCAGCGAATCCAAAATGCTGCAGCAAGAGTCCTGACAGGGACTAGAAAGAGAGAGCATATTTCTCCTGTTTTGGCTTCCCTTCATTGGCTTCCTGTTAAATCCAGAATTGAATTCAAAATCCTGCTCCTCACATACAAGGTCTTAAATAATCAGGCCCCATCTTATCTTAATGACCTTGTAGTACCATATCACCCTATTAGAGCACTTCGCTCTCGCTCTGCAGGCCTACTTGTTGTTCCTAGAGTATTTAAAAGTAGAATGGGAGGGAGAGCCTTCAGTTTTCAGGCCCCTCTTCTGTGGAACCAGCTTCCAGTTTGGATTCGGGAGACAGACACTATCTCTACTTTTAAGATTAGGCTTAAAACTTTCCTTTTTTGCTAAAGCATATAGTTAGGGCTGGACCAGGTGACCCTGAATCCTCCCTTAGTTATGCTGCAATAGATGTAGGCTGCCGGGGGATTCCCATGATGCATTGAGTTTTTCCTTTCCAGTCACCTTTCTCACTCACTATGTGTTAACAGACCTCTCTGTGTTGAATCATATCTGTTATTAACCTCTGTCTCTCTTCCACAGCATGTCTTTTATCCTGTCTTCCTTCTCTCACCCCAACCGGTCGCAGCAGATGGCCGCCCCTCCCTGAGCCTGGTTCTGCCGGAGGTTTCTTCCTGTTAAAAGGGAGTTTTTCCTTCCCACTGTCGCCAAAGTGCTTGCTCATAGGGGGTCATATGATTGTTGGGTTTTTCTCTGTATCTATGAAGCACCTTGAGGCGACTTTTGTTGTGATTTGGCGCTATATAAATAAAATTGAATTGAATTGAATACCGTTCACGGTAATACCGATATAATGTTGGGCAACGATAAGAAAATGAAATATCACGATAGAATATGGGTAAAACGCGCATGCGCAATGCCTTTGTTTTCATACGCACATGGCGGAAAAAGCATGTCGGAGAATAAGAAGGGCGAAAGCGGATCGTTGAATGAAACGGATGAACCAGAATTGGTTTGTAAAAATGCTGCAACTTCAGTGGTGTGGAATAGGGGTGGGTTTTTATAATCGATTTATCGATTAAAATCGATTCTGGCTTGGATAACGTAAAATTGATTCATTAAAATCCTGAATCGATTTTTTAATATAAATTTATTTTGCCCGAAATGCCAGAATCTCTGGTGAAAGATCACAAAATTTCAACAACCACCAAACAGCTAAGACAGTAAATGAGAGCAGGTACACGGATTCTGCACAAAGACGTAAACACACAGTGCGGACCCGCGGATCAGAATCAGTGAGATGTCGCCTTTCTCAGCTGACGGTCGGGGCTGAAAGCGCGGGTCCGCACTGTGTGTTTACGCCCTTTTTGCGCTGATCATAAAGCTGTTAGTTTTATCTCTCTCCAAACAATACTGGCCGATCCAGCAGCAAAAGAAGATCCAAACTAAGCTTCACATAAACATTGTCATGAATTCCCTCTGACGTTTACTGTTTTGCTTTCTCCATGATAAAATCACACTTCATGCACAGCTCTCTGTCTCTCTCTCTCTGTCTCTCCCTGTCTGTCTGTTTTCTGCATTATTCGCTTGCTTGTTACGCACAAGTCTACCGTTGTTTACAGGCTGTCAGACGACGTTTTTTAGAAAACCTAATTTCTGCCTTCAATATTGAACAAATTTAAACTTTTTAAAATTATGCAAAATGCAAAAGGCTTAGCCGTGTCTCTAATAAAACCGCTGTAACTTCAGAGGTAATGTTCATGTGTTGATTATGGTTTTCTTTCGTTTTTGATGTACTGCAGAATATTTTTATAAAATCCCAGGCCAGGAAAAATCACCTTCATGTTTTTCTGTGTTTTATCTTCAGCTACTTTGACACAAATGCATCTGCTGTGATGCTCACACCTTTGATAAAGTCTTGCGTGTGTCAGCTTCCTTTTTATAGATACAAAAATATGTAAATGTACTGATCTGAATTATAATATTTCTGACTGTCAAAAATTTCCCAGATTCAAATTGAATTGAATCGAATTAAATCTAATTGTGGATCAAATCGATTCGGGACCTTGTGAATCGGAATTGAATCGATTCTAGCAATCAGTGACGATACCCAGCCCTAGTGTGGAACTGGTTTAGCTTTCGTCCGTCAGATACACAACAAAGCACTATTTTTGGTAGAGCATGCTAGCGGGTCGTCGTTATTACCGTGTTTTTTGGAAAATATGGCACACTTAAAATCAATCCTTTGATTTTTCTGAAAGTCGACAGAGCCCCTTATAATCCCGTGTGCCTTATGTATGAATTCTGGTTGTGCTTACTGACCTCGAAACGATTTTATGTACACAGCGCTCGAAAATCTGTCAAATGTTTCAGTACGACTTTGCTAAGCTATGAAGCCGCACCGCTTGATGGATTGTCGGAGCATTACGGCTATCGTAGGCAGGAGCCTCGCGGAGTGATACGTACTGTGCTTCAACATAATATTACCGTATTGTGTGTGTATGACCTCTTTTTAAGTTTTGTGGATATTATACATGGTTATGCTGAGGATATGTCTGGAAATGCCTTTTGGTTAAACTGTCAGCAAGGAATTTGCATTTGCACTGTTAAATTTTTATAACTTTAATGCACATAAAAAAACAGCTGCTTGTTTGAGTGAAAATACACTGATGGGGTTTTTTTGCACTAATAAAGTTGTGCAATTGTAAAGTATTTTGTCTAGTGTCAATTATATCGTCAGTTATATCGTTATTGCAAATTTTCAAATGTATATCGTGATAAATATTTGTTGTCATATCGCCCTGCTCTAACAGGAGCTAACTCTGTAGCCAAATGATCTACTGTTGGCCACCAGAGTGAACACCGGGCTCTTCATATAGACCCAGGATTTGAGGAGCTGAGGCCCCAGTGGACTGCTTACAGTTTTGAAAGCACTGTCCTGCTAAGAAGTTGCATTGCTTCCACCTTACCCATGCAGCTTGCTAACATTACAGTTAGCATTGAAGTTATTTTGCTGCTGAAAGACAAAAAAAGAAATTGTGAGACTGTAGCATGACCAAACATTATGGTGACCTTATGTCAATAACTTCATTAATCTCAAATATCCACAAGGTTATTGCAAACCCATCGAGGTTTAGGTTTTAGCCCAATGCTTCTTATAGTAGTTTTGCCTGTCTGGAAGCTTGTGACAAGAAAACTATAGTTAAAGCACGTAAGCATCTGTTTGAGGGCAAAATAAATGTGATCCTGAAAAAGGCAAATATTAATGATCAGATGAACTTCTCTTTGGTTACCTAACCAGCTCCACGTTGATTCTTTGAAAAGTAAAAGACACGAGAGTCAGTTTGAAAAGACCCTTTGTGAACGCCACTTCTGCCCGCCTCTCCATTGTGCCTTGCTGTCCTCTTCTTCATTGAGAGTAAATGATGACGCCCTCCCATGAAGCCATCTACTACATTTGTTGTGACTGCTGGAGAAATGAGGGGAGAAGATTGAAGGAGGGTAAAAGTGACAAACGAAGATTGAGAGCGACAACATTTGATTCTTACAGTGAAAAGTTGTTATTAATGGATGTGAGCCACTCGTTCTCTTCACAGCACCTACTTTCACTGTCCACACACACACACACACACACACACACACACACACACACACACACACACACACACACACACACACACACACACACACACACACACACACACACACCCCTTGCTGTCAGAGAGATAAATCTCTGTTGGTGGATGGAAAGAAATGGAGCCCGGGCTCTGCTGGGAAAATGAACTCACAACTATACTTAATCATTTACCTCCACTTCTCCTCTCTAAATAGTCTCTTCCCCTCCCTTTCTCTCTCTTCTTTTCTCATTTGAACTGAGGAATTGCTGCAATCTCAAAATCACATCCTGACGTTTCCGCAAACGAATGCCTCTCAGCACTTTGTGATTCATCGGGACGCGACAGGACTCCCGTAGATCAGCGGCCGAAGGGGGGCGGGGTGAAATTACATTTCATGGTTTTTCGGCATTGGACTGCTGTTACATAATTTGTGCTAATGTGAGTGAAAATAAGTGCAAAGGAAGATTGTACTCTTCACTGATGAGGTAACACATGATGCAGCTTCCAAACAGCGTAATAATGCGTTAACCTTGAGCGTTTTTATTATATTGGGCCTGGTAGAGAAAAAGATTAGATTAAATCTTCACAGCTCATGTGACTGCTTTCAGAGCTTTGTCTTCTATGGTGAAAGTGAACCTATTGTGCTAGTCTTTATTTTCTGCTATGATATATATATACTGTCACAGCGGTGGATGCTTATCTTCAGCAGGGCCAAAGAGAGAGATCTTGAGATTACCGTATGTACAAAAACATCTTGGATCTGCACAATATCAGAGCAGAAACCTCAGACCTGGATTATACTCTGTAGGCTGGACATGGACAGCTGGAGATCCACTGCCTGGGAGCGTGTGTGGTTGTAACGTCTGCGCAGTCATAGCCACAAATGTCTGCGCAGACTGTCTCGCTCACTGTCCAATGGCAAGCTTTCCGTCAGTAGAATAAGGTTGGCCAATTGGACGAATATATCGACTGTTGACGAGGCTGAGGCTATCGTCGATCATTTTTACAAAGGCGATTTATTTATTTGCCCATGAGCAAGTTTGCTAATAATGTTCGTTGAAGCGAACAGAAATGTCTCTTCCAGCGAACATAAGAAAAAAATGTCAGACATAAAGTCTTTTGTGCGATTTGGCGCATCTTTATTGCACATCACAGTGCAATAAATAAATAAATAAATAAATAAATGAATAATCCAAAAAGTAGATACATTAATACTGAAACAAACAAGAAAAGGTCAAATATTTCCTCCAAACCAAACGTATAAATTCTTTGACAGGAAAACGAGCAGTTTATCAGGTTTTAGCAGCACGCACAGGTGGTTAACGATGTTAGCCAATCTGAAGGCGTGCTCGTGGCCGGTATACACAGATGTTTCCATGCCATGTGTGACATGAATGGGAAACGTTTTTCATGCATTTTCCATCAAACCTATGGATTGTCTCCGTCTACGACATAGGTGTCAAACTCTGGCCTGCGGGCCATACCAAATTACTATTAGAGCTAGCCTACTGGTATTACACAGCTAATATATATATTGTTTAGTATTAAGCTTTGCTTGTTCCATATTCAGTTTTTCAGCAAAACGTGTTTGAGTCCATAAGAAGAGATTCATTCTTATATCTGGAGGAATAAATATATTTCAATAAATATTAATGTTAGCCCGCGACTTTGTTCCAGTTTTGAATTTTGGCCCACTGTGTATTTGAGTTTAACACCCCTGGTCTACGACCTCCTCGCTGAGCTAACAGTCCACTTATATCTGCGCCCTCTCCTCCAGGGTGCAATTTGGCAATTAGTTCGTCCATGTTTGGACTTCTTCTGTGTTGTAAACGCGCATGTGCATGATTACATTGCTCCGCCAATCAAAAAGTCTGCTCATGCGTGAATATATCGCCTGTCGTCGGTTATTGGACTGACGATTTTTACATATCGCCCAACCTTACAGTGGAACCCAAGTGGACTCACTAAATCATGTGTTTACAAGGCTCAGCCAATCAGAAGAAATGTTTCTGGGTGCTGATGCTTAATACAGTGTGCCATTTTCAGGCACCCGATATAACTGAATGTAAATGCATGTAAGACTCTTGGTTTGAAAAATCAGTTTCACACAACTAAACTTTATTATGTATGTAAGATGCATCCTAACCCTAAAGCTGTGTCCACACTGGAATCGCTCACAGCTGGTCGCTTGCAGATATTCCAGGCTCTTGTTGCCTGGGTAACCCTCTTGTATATATTTACAACAAGGTCATGTGTCAACCATGTGTCGGTATCATGTATTTCTCTGATAGCTGCTTAATTACCTCACCTGGAAACTGGGCCTGGTGTCACCAGCAGTTATTTTGTCTGTAGTTGCATGAAATTACTGAATATTAAATTTCTGTGATCTCTGGTCCCGCCCATCGAGGATGGAGCCTAACGCTACCACAGAGTGGTTCACTGAAGATGTGGAAGATGAAAGAAAAGAAAAATTGGGCCAAAATATGGGTAAAAAGATTTGATTTAAAAGGGGGCATCTTCAAATTTCTTGAACTGTTTGTGACCAAGCTCTAACCTAACCGTAACCCTAAGGGTGGCCTTAAAGAGAGAGGAGCTAAAACAGGTTATTTCAGGTAGGAGATGAATTGAGGGACTGCACAAAGGCCTATTGTACGATAAGTAAGCAATATTTTAATACTATAATATTTTAAACTGTGGAGCTTGCACAGCTAGTAAAGTCAAAGAATACAACTGTTCTAGAAATAAGCAAACTAGCTTAGGTTAGCCAGATAAAAATATGTGTGCAAAGTTCACTGTAAGTCACATCCAGTATAAGTCGAGTCAGCAGTCACATTAATTCAAGGTTAATGCTTACAGGCAGATCACATTAACATTTCAGAACTGCTACTTCATCTTTGGAAAGATCAGTGAGGCACAAACAGAAGCAGTAATCAGTAACTGCAGTTTATCAGATATAGAAGAAAGCAGCTTTCTCTGTTTGCATGTAAACAGCAGTTTCTGAAAAGAAAAGCATATGCTGTGTAGGACCCACAGGTCCTGACAACTCTGGCTCAGTTTTTTTCTGTAATACATTAATAAATAAAAGTAGAATATTTGTGGGTTTTTTGCACTATTTATTCACAGAAAATAAACCTTCAATTTGAAGATGTGAAAATTGTATTTGGAAAATGATACATTCGATTCCTGCAGTGCAAAGAATTATTTGCATAATCACACTAATAATTGATACAAAATCTTCATACAAGACTTAAAAGAATTCAGCCTTCTATACAAACAAAGAGTTCTATAATCCAGTTTATAATTATCTCAGTAAAAAAAAAAAAAGAGTACAGTTCATTGGAAATGCAAGAGCACGATTGGAGAACAATTACAAAAAATTAATTGCTAAATGTTCAAGAATAATATTGACCAGGATGTTCAGAGTTAAAGGACAGTTAATCACAGAATAACCACAGGAAGCAGACTTCTGACGAAACATTGATTTTGTCGATTGAGTTTGTCCTGAGCAGACCTCAAACTGATCAGTGATTGAAGGCTGAAAGCAGGAGGGAGCTTCTGTCACTGCAGCATTAACGTGTCCTGGACACAAACAGCATCATGTGACTCACCATATTATCTGAAGCCAGCAGAGGTCTCATGACATCACAGTGCAATGAGCACACATTCAGAAAAGCCTGATGTGCAGTAAATAATAACACACCAGGAAAGGTCTGGTCTGTAGGTTAATGTTTTATCTTTGCTCTCATTAGTCTTCTAGCAAACAGTGGATTCAATTTGGTGCCTCAACGACGCAATTTCCCAGTGGGATGAGCGTTTTGGACAAAATACCATACAACATTATTTCGAATTAGAATTATGAATGATATAACTGAAAAGCTAGTACAAAGAATGGTATTTCCTCTACTGCCCACTGGAGGCTGGCTCCAACAGTGTTTAGTGTGTTTAGCTCAATAGCAATGCTAAAATGCTGTGGCCTCTATCACTAATAACTGTGCAGTGGGTGTTTGTTTTAATTATTTTTTATAATAATATTAAAGCCCAACCAATTGATTATTGGCTAATAGTAACTATTTCCTGAACTACATCAGAGTTCAATGGGCTTTTCACCAGGTCATGAGTGTTGATGTGTAGTTTTCCCACCAGAGGGCACTCTGTAACTTCCCTGTTAGCATCACGTGTTGGGAACGCCACAAACAGAACAACCATCTGTACCAAGCAGAGCTGGTAGATAATCCTTTACTTGAGTACTCAAATCACCTTCTACAACATTGACCCATACATATGCTGAAGTGCTTTGTGTTTATAATTCACACTCCAGTGAATGCCCGAGGTTTTTTTTTGGCACACAGACTGAACTACCAGCCTTCCAGTTACCCATGGCTCTTTCTGTGGTGGCTAATCTTCCTCTGTAAATTAACCAGGCATGGATTTTGAGCCGTCTTGAAATAGGTATGATGGGCTTAGGCAGCCACGGTGTGACATACTAAATCCATCATGCTGAATCCCATCAAAGGGGAAAAACCAAAACAAAAAGGACTTGCTCACACCGAGAGGACAGCAGAGGCTGTCTGACTGTTTGCATGTTTTTGTTGTGCCTTGGAAGGGCGCTCTGTGCTCCTATTAGTCAGCACCGTAAACATCTTGTTGAAATTGTCATGAGTGAGAGAATTATCTGGATTGGCTGTTAGAAGCTGTTGTCATTCATGAAAGAAGTGCAAAGACAGTGCAAAGTCTGACTTTCTAAGATACTGAGTGTGTAACGAACACTGACCGTATAACCCAACTAACCTTTGCCCTTCAGGGTGAATTAGAGCACAGCCTCTGAAGGTCTAGATCCGATGCACTCCTGAAGTTCATGGAGATTCAAAAGCTCTCTGATGTTGAAGGTGAGCTGCAAAGTGTGAGTCTTGAAATGTAACCGTTAGGACCTTAATCCATCCTGATTTCAGAGGGACGCCTAGAATGCGACTCCGGATTCAATTCAGATTCCTTCAATTCCTCTGGCAAAACGAGGCTCAGCGCGGGGGAGCTGCAGTGACCAGTCAGGGGCGACGGTTAAGAGAAGAGACGGGACAAGCTTCCAGAATCTGGTATTCCCAGGCAGTCTCCCAACCAAGAACTAACCACACCTGACCTGCTGAGCTTCCAAGGTTGGATGAGGGCGGTTTGGCTGACCATGAGTTTGGTGAAATTCTGACTTGTGTTCGTGCAGTACATTAGTTTTGAACGATGGTGCGTCCATCATCTGTGTACCTTAGACATCACGTGGCTCATTCAAAGGCTGTAATGCTGCTGTCCTGTCATATCATCACTGAGTAATGAGCTCAGACCCTGTTAAGGTGAAGGACAGGACTGCACAGAGAGTTAACACTGGCAGCATGTATGTTTGTGTTCTGCACCCTGGAAAGTTGTGATTTGTGAAAATAAACCGTTTAAGTGTAACACCATTCCCATTGATTTAACTCATTGGCAAGATTGAACTTTAAATGAAGCTAAACTGGCAAATCATTTCCAGCTCACACAAACACAACAGTGCTGCTACATTTAAAATGAATTCCTTTGGGATCCAAAGCATCTGGGAGCTCTGGGACTATTTTATTTGAAGTCAAAGCTCAGTTTAGCAGACCACAAAGGCAGGAAAAAGCAGCCAAAATGCAAAATAAAGCTGCTGCAAATAGACAATAAACAACCAATGGGAATCCCACACTGACCATGAGGAGGTCGTGTTTTCTCTCTTGCTGGTGAAAAACTAACTGATCACAGAATGCCATAAAGCGAAACCATCGGTATGTAAATTGACCACAAAGACAAAACGGCCAAAAAGAGAGATGAAGCAGTTGCAAAGGGACAATAAATGACCAGAAGGGGACACACAGTGGTTACAAAGAGGAGCAACTATAAATGGAACAGGACCACATAGGGCTAAAACACCTGCACAGAGCCACAGACGACATTACGGAGCCAAACGCAGCCCAAAGGAGATGCACCAAGAGATCAACAATGAATCTGATCATCGGGTTGTTTAAATACTGGAATTCAACTCTGGTCTCATGTTATTGTGGCGTGCTGCTTTTCCTTACTCATTGCATTGGCACTGCACCATCAGCGTTGAGGTTTATTCGGTCGGAAACTTCTCCCCGCACTGTTCCAGATATATTCAGTATGTGACATGGAACGTGGAATACATCAAACTGTCTACGGTGCACGAAAACCCTGTGGTGTTTCTCCAGTTTGGAGCTTATATTAAAGTGAGCGGCTTCTTCAGAAGTGCCACTTAAAAGAAAAAACAACCTTTTCCACATGCAACGAAAAGATTAAAAGTAGAAAATCCTCGATTTTCGATTCAGAGCTAGATGGTATGATGTGTGGAAGCTTTTCTGTCAACAATAAAATATCTTTAAAGGAGGAAGTGTGGACTATCAAAGCGATGGAGCTATATTAACAGTGCCAGCTCTATCTGTTTTTGGTCCCCTGTGAAAAACCCTGAATAGTCTCTACTGTGCCAACTGAGTTTGAATGTTAGTGGAAAACTTTGCAGCCTGAAGAACTGTGCACGGGCTGGATCTGAGATCTGACTAATTAATCGCAGACTAGCCGTTCTGTGTGCATACTGTGTGTTATCGGCCATTTTATTCTAAATGGGGCAATAAATTAAAAAGAAATATAAAGAATCTAGTGACTGAGACCATAAACTCGTTAGGAAAATGTTTGCTGTGGTCATAAATCATTTTCTCATCTGCACAATCTGCCTTTCTCTTTTCAGCTGTAGAAGTCTCCCCCTGCTGGCCATTAGAAAGAATGTCGTTTTAGCTCACTTCCACCTTCCATCCTTTGTTTATATTTAGTCTATAGCTGCAGCACTTGGGATAGAAGTTTGTTATCTTTCCAGAGGGTGTAGAAGTATTTTGAAGTAGTACGAAAGTAATTACATTTTGATACATGTATAGGTAGGCCTGCTCCAGAGGACATCGGAAAGTTGCTCAGAAATAGCAGGCGAGTGTACAACAGCGGAGGGGCTCTAAAAGAGTCTTAATAAAACCTCTGACCTGCTGTACTGTCCAGAAGCGGACTTTGTGGATATGACTGTGCAGTGTGGAGGCGGCTAGAGCACGGCGAAACAAACACGAGCGCTCTTGTGTGTGAATGTGTGCATGATTCTGTACTCTGCAAGTCAATTGTCATATTATTTATGCAGTCCATGTGGGTGGGCAGTGCAGAGCCAGAGGGCACAGCATGTTTACACTGAAAGAGATGGAGAGAGATCCTCTGCTGTGCTATCAAACACGGATCATCTGCTTTCTGAATTTCAAGTAGCCGAGCAGCTGTTGTCCTTTAACTTTTTCTCTTATTGTTACTCTTTATTTTTAACATTGGTTTCCCTCCAAACAGACTACAGAATTTAACTGAATTGTGAGCGAATCCAGTGCCAAGAAAGGAAACTTTTCTGACCCCAGTGATACCAGTGAATAAATCATTCCCACTGATAGCAGACTGATAGAGTGACTCAGACTTTTTGCTTTTTTTTTTTTTTGCCGTGTGGACGCAGCAGACGGATGCTTGCTTTGAAGACCGCAGCAGACCTCCAGTAGACCCTGAATTTGAAGCAACCACTTCAAAGGCGACAACATTTCCAGTTTACAGCAGACTTTTGTGCTGCGTTCTCCACCCACACTCACGACCCACGATGAGTGCATGGAAAATTTTGATGGTGACGGTAAACATTTACAGTTTCTGTGCTTTCTGGAGCTATACCCGCTATCTATTAAAAAGTACATAAAAATTCATCCTCTTCTGGAAGTGAGAAGGAGGAGGGGGGAGGTGCAAGTAGGAGACGCAACTCCTCAGCCACTCCACAGACACCCACAATCCACCAGATTCTTTCTCTGCTTCTCTGAGGAAGTGCAGACCTATTTCTCCTCACCTTTCTGTCCCTCCTGTTGTTTATCTGCTAGCAGCCTTCAATAAGACCCCCCCCCCCTCCTGGGGCAGTAAACCTGACCTGTGACCCCATAACAAGGAGAGAAGTGTTGGTGTTAAGTTGTCAAATCATCCGAAGGACAGTTACCCACCATACACGATCCACAGCCAGAGGGCAGGAGGCATTAACAAAAAGTGTTTTTCTTGGAGTAAACTGAAAAAAGATGTTGCTGACCTGCAGACCTCGCTTTGTAAAAACCTGATTTTATCTCAGAGGAGCAATAATGTTTCACATTGCACTGCTTCATTTTCTCTCTCTTTCTTTCTCTAATATAAAAAAGAAAGACACAGACTGCAGTGCTTTAAGGCTAAGACTGATAGCTGTGCTACTGTTGGCTGGAGAGTACTGTGCAAAAGTCTTGAGTTACCCCTCATTTATTTATATTTTGGTAGAAAAATGGAAAAGAAGTACAGTAAGTTATTGAACGGAAATGCAGCATAATGAGCCTGACAGTCAGTGTTTCGTATGTCTGCCTGTCAGCATAGCCTGATTCTCTCAGCCAAGCTTTCGTATCCTTTCTTTAAGTCGTCTTCAGGAATAGTCCAAGTCCAAACCGCTTCTTTAAATGTTGGCCGGCTTTAATCTCATCCTCAGTCGAGATGATCCCGACTGCTGAGGTCCCGGCTCTATAGGGACTCTATAGGCCAATCCGTGATTAATAGTTTTCCATTGTGTGTTTTTCTACCCAGGTGTGCTTTTACTGCATTGGCAGTGTGTTTGCAATCACTGAGACAAATGAAGCTGTTTCCAGGTAGATGTTATCCTGATGTTTATTCTCTGCATCCATAATTCCAACAGTTTCGATAAGTTCCAAACACCACTGGCTGAAGTGCAACCATGACCCATGGCAGAACCTCCACCATGTTTTAGACTCTCACTCCAGCTTATCCGGGGGAACACCAAGGGGTTCCCAGGCCAGCCAAGAGATATAATCTCTCCAGCGTGTCCTGGGTCTTGCCTGGGGCCTCCTCCCGGTGGGACATGCCCGGAAAACTTCGCCCAGAAGGCGCCCAGGGGGCATCCTTGTCAGATGCCCAAACCACCTCAGCTGGCTCCTTTCGATGTGGAGGAGCAGCGGCTCTACTCTAAGCCCCTCCCGGATGGCTGAACTTCTCACCCTACCTCCAAATCTGAGGCCATGATCCTCAGCCGAAAAGGGTGGATTGCCCACTCCAGATCGAGCGAGACCCTGCCCCAAGTGGAGGAGTTTAAGTATTTTGGTCTGCACAACCCAAAATGTGATGTCCATATATGTGGACGGCAGGTCCTAGGAGGTTAAGAATGGCTTCTTGACAACCAAGACCGTTTCTCACAAGCCACAAGTGAACGGTATGTGGATCGACTGCAGGGCGATACGCATTCGTCAGTTCCTGCATGAGAACTTGGCTGGATTTTTTTCTCCGGTGTCTGCCAAATCAAATATGTACAGCTACCGGCTGTGGCAATCCTTTGTGACAAGGGAGCAACCGAGAGTAGCTTATTCTTCTTAAGGCCGTTACTGTTCATCTGCTCTAGATTTTTTTTTAAGGCCTGCCTCTTCTTCCTTCTTCCTTTGTCCTTCACTCGCCTAAAATGCTCAAGGGCACACTGTACACCATACTGAGATGTGGTGTGCTAATAGCTCTCTGCTAATCACCTTGTTGGTGCAAAAATATTTTTATTTATTTTTATTTAATATTTTATTTTGTCGAGCTGTGTTGTGTTGGACAATTTTTTTGCAGATTCAACAAAAGAGATGGGAACAAATGATCTGTTTGTTGCCAGGCTGGCTGCTAGTAACAAAGATCTCATCTTTGAAAGACCAAAATCTGTTGAACAGTTGTTTAAGACAACAAAAAATTACATGGAAATCTGGCTTCCTGGAAGCAAAATATAAAGAAGGGGTGGCTCGAGACTTTGCCCAGAACTGTAATAGGCATAATCATGTTTAGTAGTGGATAATATATGTCTGTTACTTTATTTGGAATGTTTTTAAATGGGTTTGTTTTTAGAGGTAACAGTTTTTAAATTTGTTTTTCATATAGAAGCTAGAAAAGTTACTCTAACGTAACTCTGCTAAAGAATGAACATGTGAACTGAAATAAAAATGTATACCGTGCACTATCAAAAGTAAAACAAAAGTACCAAATATATAGGAAGTGTATTTAGAGTTGGAGTGTGCAGCCATAGAAATGGCTTTAATTCCAAAACAGATGATGCAAATTTTTGATTCGTTGACTTAAAATTCACTGTGGTGGTCCACAGAGGCAAAATCACTATATTTGTGTTAGTGTCCAAAAACATGTGGATAGAAGAAGAATAAAAACACAATAAATCTCCTTGAAGCTACATTACCAATCCAACAGTAGAACTCATTTTGTTCTTTTTTATTAGTTTTTGAACAACATCGGAGTTCCACTGCACAGAGGAGGAAGCTACTGTGTGTCAGGCTTTAATGGGGCGACCGTGGCTCAGGGGGTTGGGAAGCGTATCTGTAACCGGAAGGTTGCCGGTTCAATCCCTGGGCTCTCTGTCCTGGTCGTTGTGTCCTTGGGCAAGACACTTTACCCTACTGCCTACTGGTGTTGGCCAGAGGGGCCGATGGTGCGATATGGCAGCCTCGCTTCTGTCAGTCTGCCCCAGGGCAGCTGTGGCTACAACCGAAGCTGCCTCCACCAGTGTGTGAATGCGAGAGTGAATGAATAGTGGCACTGTAAAGCGCTTTGGGTGCCTTGAAAAGCGCTATATAAATCCATCATTATTATTATTATTAATGCATCACAGCTACATATTAGTAGACTTACTTACTTAGACTTAGATCGGCGCATCGGGCGACAAGGGAACGGCATCGAACTCGGTCTATCGCGGCAGTTGTTGCTTCATCCCATGACAGTTCGACTGAACGTAAATCTTCAAGGAAAGTCCTCCTCCATGTTATTTTGGGTCTTCCTCGCCGTCTCTTTCCATTCTTTGGGTTCCACAGAACCGCGACACGGGCAGGTCTCGGGTGAGGTAGCCGAAGGATGTGACCAGCAAATCTGAACCGACGCTTGGTGACTTGGACATGGAGCGGCTCTACTCCTGCATGCCAATATACTTCTTCATTGGTAACGCGATCCCGATATGTGATCTTGAGCAGCCTTTGCTGGAATTCGAGGCTCTGCTCAATAATTGATCTCAGCGTGAATATTTGTTCAATGCAGGACCTTCCACTTCTAAAACCTGCCCTCGCGTAGCCGTTCGTCCACCGTATTAGTAGACTAAGATTTATTTTTAAATTAGATTAACTGATAATTAACCCTCTGGGGTCGCTGGACTCGCCGGAGTCAAAATCACATGACCAATTTACAGTGTTGGGGAGTAACGGAATACATGTACCGCCGTTACGTATTTAAAATACAAAATATGAGTAACTGTATTCCGTTACAGTTACCGTTTAAAAAGGTGGTATTTAGAATACAGTTACTTTCTTGAAATAAATGGATTACACGGCGGTACTTCCCTGTTTCATATTGTGGCGGGTCAGGACTGTTTGGGTTTTGTTTGACAGCTACGTTCTGTTGTTCCAGGTGGCAGCGTTACGGTTGCCATGGTTACAGGGTGACGCTCTCTCGCTGCGTGTTTCCTGGGTGAGAGAGCGCCTGTTGTTGTTGTGCTAAGCTAATAGGCAGAATGCTACAGGTATAGCTCTAAAGAATGTAGCATCATAGGCAGTGTAGTCCGTGCTGCAGGGAGAATGGACTGCCATACCCGTTATGTGTCTGTGAGCGAGGGAGGGAGAAAAAGTACGAGCTGTCATCGAGCACAACCACTGCAGCCAAGAAGAGTGCCTGACAAGCCCAGTTGTAAGTAAGCTATTAAGACTCGACTGTACACCGTGTTCGTGTTTTCCTCCAAAAACAATAAGTTCTGTTGGAGCAGTCTTTCAATGCCTCTCTCTGTCTCTCGCAAGCAAACTTGACCCAGACAACAAAGTAAAGCTAGTTTTCGGCTACGAGCCGACACAGAACCCACCGTATTAGCCAGAGGTCCCTTTACTACGGTTCGGAGACGCAGACCTTCAGTAACAGTAATAAATCACAGCAATAGTACATTCATGTAGTTGTAAACAGCATGATAATATATTAAGTAATCCAAAGTATTCAGAATACGTTACTCTCATTGAGTAACGTAACGGAATACGTTACAGAATACATTTTGGGGCATGTGTTCTGTATTCTGTAAGGGAATACATTTTAAAAGTAACCTTCCCAACACTGCCAATTTAAGACGACACAGCTACAAGATGCAGCGCGTCAGAGTCTCCATTTCAACTTGGGTCGAAAGTGCGGACTTCAAACTATACACCAGTTTTTGAATTGTGTCGATTGGCCACGTAAAACCAGAGTTATGATAAAAAATACACGCAATGTTTTTTTCTGAACAAAACAGTGGTGTTTACAGCGGGATGGACGGTAAAAACAGCATTTTCTACAGACAGCGCTAGCAAACACTCTCCGCTGAGAGTGAAAGAAGAAAAAGAAAAAACACCGCATCCCTATTGGTGCTAGAGTTCACCATGTCAGCCAATCAAAAAAATGATATGGCAACATGTGACATTTGGTTGTTTAGGGAGAAGGGGAAGTTTTTAGGAGTGACACCGGCGAAGGAAAGCGGGCGAGCGAAAGAAAGAGAGAGAGAGCGAGTTTTCATATGTGAGACATTAGTGACGTTTAGCGTGTTTGGAGGCTATAGATAGTGTGTTGTGTAGTTATTGTTTTGTATTGTGTGTCAGTTAGACTGCTGAATTTCATATTTGCTCTAAAAAAGCCGTCAAAGGCAGATTCCAGTCTAAACGCTGTTCCCACATGGAAAACTGGACTGATGCACCTCCTGCTGTCAGACCTGCAGGGTTTAAGCCTGTGGTGTTCTCCTCTGTCTTATACTAAACACAAACTACATCTTTTGGACTGGCACAAATAATTTGTGTGCCTTCTTATTTGATGCAGCACACCTGATTGTTCTGCATTTTTAGGTAAATAGCACCATATAACTTTGTTGTTTGCAAAACTTGTGCATAATTTTTGCATTTCGAGTTATGAAAATGATTCGTTAAACATGTTTGTGGGTTTTACAGTAAAAAATAAAACTTTTTGTGTCTGAATTTAGATCAACTGTGCTAATATAGTATACCAAAATGAAAAAATAACTCAAATTTCAGATATTTGAGGTTGTGCTGAAAATAATGATACCAAACAAGGCAAGAAAAACATATTTTAAAGGTGAAATATAGAGGTAAAATCAAAATTAGTCAAAAACGGCCAATTATACCCCGGACCCCAGAGGGTTAAAGATGATATCTGTGTGTGTAGCAGTGAAAAAAATGCCCCCTCGTAAGCTCCTGAAATGCTAAAGGAAGCAGGTAGATTGCTAAGAGCTGTGTTCACAGTTTACATAGCAGGCAGTTGTTCCAGATGTTCCAGACACTCATGTGCAAAGTTGCACATGAGTGTCTGTGCAACTTTGCACAGACCCCGGGGCCGTGACTTCAGATGGAGTGTGTGAGCTGTTTCCAGAGAAGAGATAAGAGCTGTAGTCGGTTCCCAGCCTCCCCGCCGATCCACTCTGTTGATCTGCATCCTTAATGATGCATCTATCAGCAGAGCTTGGTTAGCTCAGGTATGCAGCGTGCTCAGACTGGTTCTTGGCATGCTCCTCCTCAACACTGTAGGTCTGTATACACTGTAATTATAGAGCACTCCCTCCCTCATGGTGCTTTTGTTATCATCACGCTTACCTTCATGCCTGCAGGCACAGAAAAACAAAAGATGACCCAGGATGAATTTACTCGAATAATATTTGGCAAACTATAAAACAAAAAGTAAATCTCTGTCTGTTGATTGCAGGTCTAGTTCTTTAAGGGAATGCGTGCCTGGATTATGCAAGTCACGGCCGGAGTAAATGAAAAGAAAAGCCAAGTTTCCTGCTTGGTTATACATTAAACTAGCTGAAGGTCTGAACCTAATCTTCAGTGTCGAGCGGTATCACAGAGTTGTGTGTGAATAAAATACTAAATCATTTTCCTCAGTGAGCAACAGCGCAGTGTTGGTGTAACCTTCACTGTCATTTACCGCAGTAATACTGCAGGGCAAAAGTGATAGTATTGACTGATCCAAGTGTTACCCACACCAAAGTGTTGTGTGACCACGTCGACTTACAGCCTCGACTCAAAGCTGAGTTAGTCAGAGTTCTGCCTGTGATGGGCCAGATATAATGTGCGTTAAGACATTTGAACCACTGTGCAGATGTGGCGCAGGATATAATCCTTGCAACACAAGTCAAGCACTTCACTTCATTGGCAGGTAAATAAAACTTTAGGTACATTTTAATCTGCAAGCCTTCAGCTATAAGGACATAATGAAGGTTAGTTGCTTTATGTAGACTTCTTGCAGGCTTTCAGTCAGGTTACTGAGTGATATTTGTAAAGCTTTACACTTTGATTCTGTACCTTTACGGTTATCACTTGAGGTCGGTGTGATTGTCATCAGCACATCCTTTACATCCTAGAAATAGTGAGTTGGACCTGTAGTGGATTAGACTGGTTTGCCCTTTATTTGGCCCAATCATCTGGACATAGCTAATAGGCACTTGCTCGTGTCATTTAACACAGCGGTCCCCAACCCCCGGGCCTCGGACCGGTCCGTGAGTCGTTTGGTACCGGGCCGCGAGAGTTGAGGCTCAGGTGTGAAATGTATGGTTTTCAGGGTTTTTATCGGTTTTCAGCGTTATTTTGTTATCGTTTTGATCGTTAACTCGGTTTTCCTGGGTCTTTTCACGTGTGTTATGAATAAATCTTCTTTTTTTCGGTACTGGTACTAGTTTTATTTTGTCGTATTTATCCGCGACACCTTAAAGGCCGGTCCATGAAAATATTGTCGGGCATAAACCGGTCCGTGGCGCAAAAAAGGTTGGAGACCGCTGATTTAACATGCTAATTTCTCTTGCTTTATAAGGACACATTGACTAAAAATCTAAGTCTCTTAACCCAATCCAAAGCCGTGAGATACTCTATGGCAGGGTTGTCCAACTCCAGTCCTCGAGAGCTACCGTCCTGCAGCTTTTAGATGCATCCCTACTGCAACACAGCTGAATGAAATGGTTGGATGCCATCACATCTGGCAAAGCTGTTGTGTGTCACAACAAGGATGCATCTAAAAGCTGCAGGGTGGTAGCTCTCGAGGACTGGTGTTAGGGTATGTGACTTTCGGCTTTTGCACATTCTAATCCCAGGTTTTGGCAGTTGGCTAAAAAAAAAGTCTACCAAAAAACAAAAAACCTCCAAAAACAATTAACTTATCTTACAACTGTTAGTTCAGCTTCTGGTACAGTTATCTAGTAAATGTCATGTGTTTCCTGGACTGGATAAGAGATGCAGTCTTATTCTGTTCTAGCTGGGTTATTAATCTGATTATGGTCCAACAGCAGTCACATATTGCTGACCAGTGGCAGGTGTATTCCGGCTATGCAAAAAGCCCATCCTGTGAAAAACTCACGTCTTTTGAATTCCACAGGTTTTTTTAAAAGCTTCTTCTCCCACAAAGCTTCTCTCTTGTGTTCTTGACAGCAAGTAAGGCGACACCGCTTCTTTCCCTCTGTCATTTCTCCTCTTTCTACCTTTCTCTCTCTCTGAAGGAGCTCAACTCTTTTCTTGCAAAAGCCAGAGGAGGACGGCAGGGAGAGGTGGGGGCTGAAATCAGAGCCATTGCCTTGGAGGTGGAGGCGATTTATAGCGTGTTTGTGCAGGAAGAGGAGGAGGAGCAGTGGGAGGAGAGCAGGCAGAGTGAAGGAAAGGAGGGCACGAAGCAGTGACAGAGGGTGAAGAACTGGGACAAAAGTCTGTCGAGAGAGAAAAGAACTCTGGAGTTTATTGTTGGAGCTTTGAAAGAGGAGGATTAGGAGGAGGGAATGAGGAGGGCTTGACTCACTCTATGCAGCTGAATTTGGATTTGCAGCCACATGCTGAGTGCAGGAAAGGAAAAACCCAGGTACGGCGACAGGGTAAAGGTCGCTTCTGCTCTTTCTGCGTGTGTGTTTTAAAGGTTTTATACTGGCTTGTTTCTGCATCGTCCGTCTGCTTTGTTTATGTATTCAATTCAAGACATTATACGACGTAAAGGACACTATGAAGCGTTACAGGAGTGAAATAACCAAGATGCAGTGCTGTTAGCAAAGATTTAAACCCATCTGTGTCCGGCCCCATTGTCGTTCAGCTTCTTCTCCTCAGGTTTCTGCCTTTGTGTCCAGAGCTGTGTTTTCACAGAC
Organism: Neolamprologus brichardi; assembly: GCF_056152115.1. NCBI lineage: Eukaryota > Metazoa > Chordata > Actinopteri > Cichliformes > Cichlidae > Neolamprologus > Neolamprologus brichardi. Next base: position 41,129,782 of record NC_142104.1, on the reverse strand, counting down.
AAAATGCATTTACTCGTTTGTCTTTGACATGTTATTATAAGGCACCTTATAATACACCTGCTCAGAGTACTGTAGGTGGAGGAGGATTTCATTACATTCAGACATGCTGTGTGATCTTGCCTCTGCTGGTTTCACCCGTCCTTGTGGATGTTTTTGATTTACTTTGTCCTGGGTTTTCGCATTTGTCACTTACAGTTCTGCCTTGCAGTACAATGAAGCTGAACGTAATATAGTTGGAGAGTGTGCAACGCTCAAAAGTGACATTCAGAATCTCTGCAGTGACATGTATTTCTTAAAAGGGTAGCCCTGTTTCCAAGGACGGGTTTCATTTCTCTGTAGTATTTGTCTGTCCACCGTAAACAGATTTGCTTTGATCTCTCTTAACTCTGAGCAACACGAGCAGCTTTCTGTGGCCTTTCTCTCAAATGCTGCATTATAGAAACTATTCCTACACCCATTCTTTTTCTCTATATATGGTTAACCATGCACCCTCGCAAAGATTTATGTGTGATTAGTTATTAAGTTATTCAACTTCTTTACATCCACCATCACGGCAGTGATTAGCTGAGCTGAGGGTTAGGGGTAGCTTTACCTTAGTATACGTCGATCCCAAATCATAAACTCAAGAACAATAAGGCCACAGATGCATATCGGAGACTTGGTCTGAGTTATGTTATAGTCTCTGTTTGTTTTAGACTGTTTGTTTAGCACGTGGTGCATTTGTTAAACATGTCTCCCAGTAAGTTTATTCAAGCACTATGCAGGTTGGTTGTATTTACTGATGTATTTTCATTATGAAATAAGCGTGGATTGCAGAGTTTAATGGATGTAGAATAATGGCACCATTGATCTACAGCTTTGAAGCTTCAGATGTCACTGGGTGTGACATCTCATGGGAGAATAAAGGCTTCATAATGCAAAGAAAACAGAAAGAAGATGGGTTGAAGAGTGGGGCGTGACTTGTTGCTCGACTTTTTGACTCTTTGCTAATTTATTTGGCAGTTTGTTACTTTAAAATTACCATTTTTAAAAAGGAAATCTAATGTTACTTAGCATGTAACATGTTCTGCAGGACTACGTGACAAATTTAAGAACCCAACAGTATGAAAAATGTAAATTAAAGTTAATTTATGTTTTAAACTTACAGGTCAGGAAGAAAAATTAGAGCTATATTAGAAAAATAAAAAGCTGAATAATTCTTCCACCACAGCAATAAATCACGCTAAAGAGTTTTCTAGCATGAAAGATTGGAGTAAAACTCTTCAGTACTTTGAGTAATTTCTGACATGAACCTCCCAGGGATAATGTCGAGGCTCCAAAACTACTTGCACTGATTGGCGAAGGTTTACAGTTTGATTGAGGATTGGGGTCATTACCAATGATGGTGAGAATATTAGCAATAATTAAGACACATAGTAATAATGTCTATAGCCGTTTTTTAAAGTGTAAAATGAAAATTGTGGCTCAGCTCATCTGTGAAAGAGCGAGACAAAGACACAGAAAGAGAGACAATGTATCATTGTCAGTTCCAGCTCTTGTCTGTGGGAGTACAGGGAAATGAAATGAAAAAAGGTCGTTCCTGGTCACAAACCCACTAATCCCACCTCAGCTTACTCTGATACATCACAAAGAAACACTCTTGACCTGACAGAGCAGTCGGCACACTGACAGTACAGCTGATTAAATCCTGACCAAATGGAATCGAAGGACAATCAATGGGGAATGAGCAGTACCTTACTCAGGCATGATTACGGGATCTCTGTAAATAATTAATAATAATAACAAAAGTAAGGAGAAGAAATGTTCACAAAGGACAAAGTGTCTGCTCTGAACTGACATTAAATTTGCTGTGCTAATTTGTTAAATGGCATGAAACGGAAAATAGAACTGAGGCTGATGGGAATGCTGGATGGAGTGGAGCATGAGGAGGGCTCTGAGGAAAGCTCGGGGGGCGAGAGTTTCTTCACTTCATCTTCTGGCTTCAGGATAGCACCAACTTTTCATAGCATCAGCTTGTTGAAATTTTTCTCTAGAACCAACAACGACAACCTTATTTGCTAAAAGAAGAAGACTGAAGTTTATTTTGACAGTCAATAAATACTAAATAATGAAAGTATTACAAGTGGCATCGATATTGAAACTTCATGAACGTAATGTTGTTTATCCTTTGCAGCAGCTGGCTGAGTGGGCAAACATGGGCTAATGGCCTCCTCCTTCCTGGTTTTTGTTGAGCTAGAGCAAAAAGAAAAGATATTGATGTGTGTCATCATGTGTATCAACACAAAATTATAGAATGAAAGTTTTCAGAAAATGCAGCCATGGGGACTCGGCATTGTGGTTGATGTTAATCATGGTAGAAACAAAATATCACCATAGCAGTCTCCCTGTCGACGTCCAACGAGCTATCGTTTCACCGTTCAAGCTGTGCTCTCTAACTATTCGATATGTTACTTCAATCTGTTTGACTAAACGCTGCAAAGGCGCCTTAAATATGATCTTTTTCATTTGGGTCATTGACGGCTTAACGGAACTGCCACAAACAGACTTTTTGTATTCGTCTTTTTAAATGTTTTAAATTTGAGTTTTATTTGCTCATAGCATGTCTCCTCTCTTGCACTGAGTTGAATAATAGAGCCGGTGTGTGTTACAGAGGAAAAATCTGCACTAAAGAAAAAGGTTTGTCTCTCTAGAGAAGCTGCAGGGAAAAGAGAGCACGTGTCAAGGCTTTGAGTGCAACTCATGGAGCAAAGGGTGAAAACTGGGTGGAAAGACTCTGAAACACGATGAACATTGATGCCAGAGGGAGGATGGAGAAAGTTTTCCTTTTCTTCACACTGACACTTGTCTCTGCCTCTATACAGAAATTCTGAAAAATGATGCTGGTTAACAAACCTGAGCAGCAGATTGGTGATACTGGACAAAGCTCTTAGAAGGAGGTGGTTTTAGATTTCACTCAGTCTGTTGTTGCTGTCTGATTTAGTGAGTGAATGTTGACCACAGCCAAGAAAGACATCATGTCCCAGAACGCCGGTCCAATTCTCATCCAACTTTAAATAGGACATATTATTTCACTTCCCCATCAGGGAAAACCTTTATATAGCTTTTTATGCATGTAAACGTCCACAGACAACAGATGCTGTGTTCTCATACAGAAAACCCTGTTGTTGAACTACCTCAGTGCCTTGTTGGTTGCCATGGCTTTCCCCCACTACTTATCTGGTAGTGGGGGAAACGTTTTGGTATGCCATCACATAAAGTATGGCAACTGCCTCACTTTTATATACTTATACTCGAAGCCAGTCCTGCTAAATGTCTCAGATATACAAATAGCTGAGACATTTCCAAATATCTATTTCCAGCTGCTAGCTGCAAAAATGAACACAGGGGCTTAAAAGGTCAAGTTTTCCAAAAATCTTGTGAATGCAATAAGTCAAGAAGACCTTTCTCTGCACTCACTGTTTATACATGACTGTGCATTTAATCATGAATTATTATTCATCTCTGGCTTTTTTTGTCCCATCTTCCTCCCCTCACCCTGGCTGCCCCTCCCTGAGCCTGGTTCTGCCGAAGGTTTCTTCCTGTCAAGAGGGAGGTTTTCCTTTCCACTGTTGCCAAAGCGCTTGTTCATAGGTGGCCATGTGAGGTTTCCTCTCTTTTCCTCTGCATTATTTTAGGGTCTTTACTAGGGTTGTTCAATATAACGAAATATATCGGATGACGACAGTGTTGGGGAGTAACGGAATACATGTACCGCCGTTACGTATTTAAAATACAAAATATGAGTAACTGTATTCCGTTACAGTTACCGTTTAAAAAGGTGGTATTTAGAATACAGTTACTTTGTTGAAATAAATGGATTACACGACGGTACTTCCCTGTTTCATGTTGTCGCGGGTCAGGACTGTTTGGGTTTTGTTTGACAGCTACGTTCTGTTGTTCCAGGCGGCAGCGTTACGGTTGCCATGGTTACAGGGTGACGCTCTCTCTCTCTCTGCGTGTTTCCTGGGTGAGAGAGGCCTTTTTGTTGTTGTTGTGCTAAGCTAACAGGCAGAATGCTACAGGTATAGCTCTAAAGAATGTAGCATCATGGGCAGTGTAGTCCGTGCTGCAGGGAGAATGGACTGCCATACCCGTTATGTGTCTGTGAGCGAGGGAGGGAGAAAAAGGAAAAGTACAAGCTGTCATCGAGCAGAAATGGGAGCTGGAAGCATGTAAATATAATAATAACCACTGCAGCCAAGAAGAGTGCCTGACGAGCCCAGTTGTAAGTAAGCTATTAAGACTCGGCTGTACACCGTGTTCCTGTTTTCCTCCAAAAACAATAAGTTCCGTTGGAGCAGCCTTTCAACGCCTCTCTCTGTCTCTCGCTAGCAGAGTTGACCCAGACAACAAAGTAAAGCTAGTTTTTGGCTACGAGCCCGACACAGAACCCACCGTATTAGCCAGAGGTCCCTTTACTACGGTTCGGAGCCGCGGACCTTCAGTAACAGTAATAAATCACAGCAATAGTACATTCATGTAGTTGTAAACAGCACGATAATATATTAAGTAATCCAAAGTATTCAGAATACGTTACTCTCATTGAGTAACGTAACGGAATACGTTACAGAATACATTTTGGGGCATGTATTCTGTATTCTGTAATGGAATACATTTTAAAAGTAACCTTCCCAACACTGATGACGATATAAAAACATCTGTCGTTTCCTATCACTCTATCGTTTGTTTCGTGGTGTCGTGAAATAAACTGTTTGCAGCAATATTTGTTCATCGTTTTGATGGCTACTGTAGTGGCTATATTAGTTTCTTAAAGTTCTCTCTTTCTCTTATATTTAATATAACCACACTACAGACAGACAAGCGCCTGTTTTTACGTGTTGTCGTTAGCAACAATGATGGTAAAACCGTCGCGTGGCTCTGCTGTCCGCTTGTTTGTTTTCCACATAAACCTTTCACAATAAAGCTCAAGATCCTGTTGAGACCTTTCAAAATAAACTGACTCACGTGAAAGACTATGCAGAGAGTTTACGGATGAGAAGCAAAAAGAGCCGTCAGGTGCTAAAAAATAAACCGTAGACTCAAACGTTAGAACAGGCTTTTCCCCGCAGCACGCCGTGTAATAAACACAAAGAAAACGGCAGCCGTTACAACTTATGTCTAAAAATGTATCGTTTCATGCATCGGTTAAAACACTCGACTCCAGCTACATGACGCCCAGCTGGAAACACTTCACGCAAGTCGAGCTGCCCGAGATTCACAGAATTTACAGAAAATGTTACATTTTTGTGATTTATATCGTTATCGGGATATGAGATTTTGGTCATATCGCACAGCCCTAGTCTTTACTTTATAAGTGACCTGGGATTTTCAAATTGTCAGCATTGGTGCATTTCCTAGAAATTAGTGACCTCGACCTAAACATTAGAGGTCAAGTTTTCTCAGAATCTTGTGAATGCAATAACTTGAGAAGAAGACAACATAGAAATTGATACCAGAGAGGTGTGTCTACTAGTAACCTGGGGTGTAGCAGTGGTGGTTGCCAGTACTTTTTAATAATAATATCATTTAGTAAGAGAAAAAACTAACTACCCCGGAGAGGAAGCAAATATTCTTCACAACACTGTTCGTGCCCTCCATACTCTTGGATGGTTTGAGATCCTTATAGTTGTAAAAAGCAATGTTGCCTCGAAAGTTGAGATGGTTGTGTGTTCATGAAGCATGCTGAAGCCGGCAGAAGAAAAGAAAGACACTGTTAATGAAAAGCAAAAACTAATACCTCCTGCCTGCTATGAAATCAACATTTTCAATGATCAGAAGCTGGGAGGGATAATTGGGTTACTGTATATATAATAACACAGTGTGTGGTGATTGCTGCTCTCAGTTTCCTTGTTTTTCCTCATTACCTATTTATGGGTTAAAGAGGATCAGCTTTTATTGTTAGCATAATGTAAAGCAGTGCCTCTTCCGCCAAGGTTGTTGACAGCCATCGAGTAGTCGTGTGAGGGGAGCTTTGAGCGGTCTTCTTCCTGCACGCGGGTCAGGGAGCTGAATAGAGGATGAGTGGAGTTGATTATTGGTCTCCACTCTTATCTCTCTCCTCTAATGCAGAAGCATCTGCTGATTATTCCCTTAATCAGGACTATCCTCTTTGTGATTAGCTTAGGGCTAAAAGAGCTCCTCACTCACAACGAGGACACGCCCACTGGACTAAAGCTTTGCTCTGGGTTCCTAATTGCATTATCATATGTTGTGTGTGAAGACTGATGGGCAGAGGTGGGTAGTAACGAGTTACATTTACTCCGTTACATTTACTTGAGTAAGTTTTTGCATGATGCTTTTTACTTTTACTTGAGTACATTTGTGAAGAAGAAACTGTACTTTTACTCCGCTACATTTGGCAATATTCAACTCGTTACTTTTAAAAAAATGATTAATTTCACACATTACATAATACTGCTAATAATGGATCATGCCACCAGTGGAGTTTTCTGTAACTCTTTTACCAATCAGATGTGGCCATGCAGTCACATGACCAGTTTGAAACTGTGGCGGGCAGAGCGGCCCAAGCGTTTTAAAGTAGCAGACACACGGAAAGAAGAAAAACATGAAAACATGGCAGAGTCTACACTAGAACTGAAGAGGATGAACACCCTTGGCCTCATATACAAAGATGGTTTCGCTTAAAAGCAGTTCAACAGCTATGTCTTCAGTGTCGGTGTCTTCAGTGCGAGCCGAAACAAACCGACTTTTCAGCATGAAAAAACTCAACACATGTAACCTGAGGAAACGTGTTGCGGTAAGTTTACTCTAAATATCTTTTTAGCTGTGGTTAGTTGGATGTCAGTCTTGTGTTACAGCAGCTGTGTCAAGCTCGAGCCCCGAGTTTGATTAAGCTAGAATCACGTCATATTTTCGGTGCTACATTGTAGTGGGATTAGTTTGTGGGTGTTGTTTCCGCAGCTTTTAACTGCTCGCTGGTTAGCTAGCGTGAGCTATAAGCTAACAGCTAGCGTGGTTAATGACGCTAGAGTTCCACGCACATGCAAACAGCTCGTGTCTACTGCTTTAACTGTTAAAACAGAAAGCAATACTGCGGCTGACAGGGTTTAATATGTTTATCAGCAGCTTGTTTAGTTTAAACAGTCTGCATTAAGCTGGGCAAACGCTGCGATTTTTTTCAGTCGCGTTATTCAGCTCCTGCTCAAACTGTACAATTGAATCTCAGGGGTTAGAAGTTCATAGGTCACGATGCAGGGTCTCACACTATACGGCCTGATGCTCTGATGCGACCTGAGTGCTCAAACTATGCGTCCATAACATGAAGCTTATCATACAAAATCTGTCTCTCGCTCTCCCTCTTTGTGTCTTTCACACACACACAAACCACCACCATCAACTTTGCTAAATTACTGATGAAAAACATTGACCAGGCAGCTGTGACTGAGCAGCAATGTCCATCCAACTCTTTTCATGGTTGTTGTAGTCGTGATAATTTTGTGAGGCCACATTGAAAAGCCTCGGATACGGAAGCGTAGAGCTGCCACCCAGGCAAAAGCAAAATAGAGCTATATCACGTTATAACATGGAAAGTATATTGTTCTAACAACATACTTTTCATGTTTGTACAATATACTATCATGTTATTACAATATACATAATTATGTCGTTCGTACAATATAATATTTATATTGTACGAACGTGAAAGGTTTTTTTATGACGTGATAATTATGTACATTGTAATAACGTGATAGTATATTGTACAAACATGAAAAGTATATTTGACTTACATGATAGTGTATTGTTAGAACAATAAACTTTTTACATTATAACGTGATATACTTCTATTTTTCTTTTGCCCGGGTGGCAGCTCTACACTTCCGTACTTGGATGAGCTTGCAAAAGTTCTACAAGTTGTGCCTCCATCGCTTGTGTTCAGCTGCATTTCTGTCTTTGTGTGTGCACAGTGTGAGAGGCTGCATTGACACCCTCACGAGGGGCGACCGGATTTCAAACAGGTTTGATTTTCTTGTGACCATATGATTGATGATCGGGAGCAAGGTGTGAGGTGTTAATCGCTTCTCGTTACTCCACGTATACTACACGATGCATGACACTCGATTAAGGTGAAACTCGGGCCGATCACCAAAACACTCGAACGACTGAAAAATCTTCTCAAAATGGGCCAAAAATCGCACAGTGTATGCCCAGCTTTAGGAGGCTAGCTCCATCCATCTCCCTCCCGTGTGGTTGGAAGGGGCGCGTTTCATCTTTTTGCAGACTGAGGTGTTTGCCTTCTCAGGACAGCCATGCAGAGATTAGAGGCTACATCGCAGCTCCAGTCACGGCTTTAATCACTGTCTTTCTCGTCTTTCCCCAGAGTAACAGCCAAACGGTGCGAGGAGGATCTGTTGGCTCGCACTGTTTAGCCTTGCACGCGTTTTTATTTTGAACTTAATCTGGAATTCATTGCAAATTGTTTGTGCGGGATATGAAGGACAAGATTTTGTTTTTCAACAAGAGTTTGTAAAAACATCTCCAGTGTGATCAAATCTTCTTGCCAAACATCCGCAGCTTGGCAGTCTATACAGCACAATAATGCCTAGGCCTAATTCTTTTGAAAACCATACATCTTTCCACAGGTCTCAACTTCATCAGACATCACCTAGACACAGAGCTGGATGAGGCAAGCACAAACAGCAGCCTAACCGACGAAGATGATGGATCCATTGGGTCAGGAAAGCCAGAAGCAGGGGAGCTGGAGAGGTACCTTTCATGTCCATTCACTGGAGGTGTGGATCTATCGCATGGCGTTCCTCACATCAAGAAGCTGTCGATCAAAATCAATTCAGCTCTTCCTGCATCTGGAGCCTGTGAGGGACTTAGTCATGCAGGACTCCTGTTCACTGCTAAACAGTTTCAGCTTCACAGAAAGAACCTTGAGAGCAAACTGCTGCTGAAGCTTAACCATCACCTCACTGAGTTAAGAAATGGCACATTTTTGCTAAATATGCAGAAATACATGCACACCCATACAACTTATGGTAAACTGAGCTGCCTTGTATAAACATATGTTGAAGATGGCTCGTTCTAATGTTTTCTCTGAGGCTGCTGTACCATTTGGAGCAAAAATGAATATAAAGTTTACAGCATATCTTGTCACTGGAAATTGTTTGCACTGTATATATATTTATATTATTTACTGTAGGTATTGGTTAAAAAGGCTTTATGTTGTGAAAAACTGAAATCTGGAAATTAGAATCCTTGTGCCTTATTTTGTTGATGTTTTTACATATATTCTACTTGAAAATACTAAAATTTGTACATTTATTTTTGTTTGTCTGATAGCATTTATTTAAAAAATAAATTGGACATCCATCCATCCATCCATTCGCTTCCGCTTATCCTTTTCAGGGTCGTCCAAAGACATGCAACTTGTGGGGATAGGTTAATTGGAAAAATCCAAATTGCCATTAGGTGTGAATGTGAGTGCGAATGGTTGTCTGTCCCTGTGTGTTGGCCCTGCGACAGACTGGCGACCTGTCCAGGGTTTACCCCGCCTCTCGCCCTATGACAGCTGGGATAGGCTCCAGCGCCCCCCGCGACCCTAAATTGGACATTATAACCTTTTATTCACTACTTGAGTAGTCTTTTCATCAAGTACTTTTTTACTCTTACTTGAGTAACTTTTTTGAAGACTAATATTTAATGTTTTAATGTAATGCTACTCTTTCTTAAGTACAATGTTTGGATACTCGACCCACCTCTGCTGACGCGTTTCAATAGAAGGAGAGACTGCCCGTAGGAACAAAGCAAGAGTCACACAAATGATCTGATCCGCTCATTTGAACTTTTTATTTTAACCCAACGTTTGCCACATCAGACCCATCCACCCACCCAGCCATCCACTCGTCCATCCATCCATCCATCCATCCACCCACTCGTTCATCCATCCATCCACCCACCCATCCATCCACTCATCTATCCATCCATCCATCCACCCACTCATTCATCTATCCATCCACCCACCCATCCATCCACTAGGGCTGCCACAATTAGTCGACTATTAAAATTGTCAACGATTGATTTAATAGTCGACGCGTCGTTTGAAGCTTTATAAGATCCCAAAAGACGCAGGAATAAGTAGTAGGATTTAAGAGTGTAATAATGGACTGAAACAGAAGATGGCAGCACTGCATGTACAAGGATGCCAGCTGCCGTTAAACCCCGAAGAAGAAGAAGCTGTGTCCCAGAATTCATAGCGCAGCCCAGCTCAGTTTCCAACAATGGCGGCAGCTAGTTAGTTTTAATATTACTCTTATTATTCTTTCTGGGTCACAAAATAAACGTTTAACATATTTTCAGGCGAGAATGTAGCTGTGTAAACCTCAAATATCTGCTCAGTTTATCAAGACACCACATATTTTCAAAAGCGCTCCGACGTTTTCGGAGACGTCTGTTACCCACTAGCTCGATAGCTAGCCGGGGGCTAGGCTCACTAGAGCCGTGAGAACACCGGACTCCCGGCAAATCGTTTTCAAACCCACCGCCGTCTTTCGCTACTCAGGTTAAACATGATATATAAGTCACTAAGATAACTTAAAAATGTTATTGTTTGGCTTTTTTCAGTATTTTATTTGTTCCTGAGTAAATCAGTTTGGCTGAGATTAAAGTTATAGTTTTTACACAGCTGAATAAACGTCAAGCAGACAGCTGATTATCAGAAGTGTGAGATGCTCGAGAATATACTCCGGTGTCCTGTTATATTTTAGATAGCAAGGAGTTTATTAAACTTCACCGAAACAATCTGCAAATTTCATTAAAATTTAATAAACTATCATCTTGTCTTTATTTTTAGTTAGCACATACCTTAAACACTTAAAGCTGTAAGCTAATGATAGTTATATAAGAGCAGATGCTGCTGGTGCAATAAGCTGTACGTTGTACGTCCAATGGATGATGATCTGATTAGTCGACTAATTGCAAAAATAATCGGTGACTAGTCGACTATCAAAATAATGGTTTGCGGCAGCCCTACCATCCACTCATCCATCCACCCACCCATCCATCCATCCACATCAGCAAAATGTTAGATATAGGACTCAAACCTTGGTGCTAAACACCTAGCTTCAAAATCAAGTCTGAACCCCTTAAACAAACGTTTGAAACAAATAATCCAGGTCAGCCTCTTTGAACAGGCTCTGCTGACGGTGTCGCTCTTTGTGGCAGCAGTTTCTATTTTTACATAATGCGACATTAAGGACTGAAGTGTAAGAATCTCAGACTCTGTCGTTTTCTGTACAGGGACTTTAGGTTTGCATCAGTGGAGCGAGTTCAGGCGGACACGCCTCGCTCTCGTCTTCATACACCAAACACTCCTTTAAACCTGTTCTGCTGCTCATCCCTGATCTACAGACTCGTTCTGCCCCATCAGTAATTCAGTAACACACCAGGTGCTTGACAGGAAAACTTTGTGATGTTTTTTAGAGGATGAATTTTACTGTCTAATTGATGTGTTTCAGTCCTTTTTGCCATAAATGGTTGCACCGGTTTTCCAAAGCCCTCGGCTTTGATTTAATTTGCGGGTGAACGAAAGTGAATTGCTGCTTTGGGGACGATAGCAGAGGAATGTTTAGGAATTGTTGCTTCTCTGTGGTTGCTGTGTTATCCTTTAATTTACAGCCATTAGACTGAGTTATCTGTTGTTGTGCCTCCACCCCGGTGCCACCCACACAGCCTCCGCTGTCCCTTCAGTGCTGTTCTCAGCTGCTTCGATGACAGAGGGGGCTGCAGACTGCCGCAGTCCTCCGCTGCTCCCCGCTCACAGCGTTTTTACTGCTACAATTAGAGCAGAGAAAACGTTTTGTGCAGCTCCTGCAGAATCAACAAAAGCTGCCTATTAAACACCTCTTTAGTGGCACTGCCCCTCACTTTTACTTCCTTTCTGAGTTTACGGCTGTTAGAGGCGGAGTGTCCAGTACACTGCCACGACCTATAGCTCAGCCTTCACCTCATTTACTTCCTCTCCTTTTTGCTTTTTTTTGCTTTTCTCTGAATCTGGTAATCTTCTGCGTACTATGGCTACCTTGCCTCTTCCTTTTCATTTCATTCTTTACCTCCAATTACCTCTGCTCCTCTTTTATTCTGTTTCCCTTTGATCGTTGTTTTATACACCTCCTTAATCTTCTTTTCATTTCTTTTTCATTGTTTATCTCGTTCCCTAGTACTTTTCCTCTGCTTCCTATGCCCTTTTAACCTCTCTGCTTCCCTTATTTTCCTCCTTCCTTTTTCCTATCTTATTTTTCCTTTCATTTTCCTGTCTTGACCTTTCCCTTCTCTTTTTATATATTCTTCCTCACATAAATCTCCTGTTTTTCTTCCTCATTTCTCTTCCTTTTTTCTTTGCCTGTCCCTTCTTTCTTTTCTTGTTTGTTCCCACTCCCATTTCCTTATCTTTCAAACTTCTTCCCTCTTTATCTCTTTCCCTGTTCTTTTGCTTGCCTCTCTCATTCTCTTTCTTTTCCCCCGCCACACTTGTCTTCCTTCTCCCCTCTTCTTAATCTTTACTCTCCCTGCTCTCCATCTCAGCTCTCCTCCTCCTCCTTTCTTCCTGTCTCAGCACCTTTCATTGCTCTTAACGACATAGAGCGCATACATCAGCCTCACTAATTAACTCATAAATCATCTCTATGTAGCTGGAAAGTTGAAATGTCTGGCAGAGTGTTGGAGAGCCTTTGAGCGCGCAGTGTGATCCACTTTGACAGCAGATAATCGTTGTGGTTTTAATAATGCATCACTTGAAACCATGTGGGGCTGCACCCACAAATAACAGTTTGGGGTTTTTTGTGGTTTAAGTCGTCGTAAATTTCTCAGTGTTTCTCCTTCTAGGTTTCGTGGGAATAACGTGTGGTAAAAACTGAATCAACCTTTCAATTCAGCTCAAACACCTGACAGAGCTCAGCTCCATTATTAAACAGTCAATTTGCTGGTAAAGTGATTTGTTGGAATCCTGTAACATTTGAGTCAAACAGGTGATGGTAATGTGGGTGGAGTGGACAATTAGCAAGGAAGGGGAAACTATGTTAGGCATGATATCCCGCTAACATTCACAGTAACACCCAAGAGTTATTGCTCTGACAGCCTTGTTGACCCCACAGCAGCACTAAGCACCACACATTTGTGTTTGTTTTTTAATTGAAAAAAGCTGCGGTTGCTAAGTTAGCTCATGCATCGTGTTAGGCTGCTGTTACAGTTATCAACTCCATATACTGCTAAAAAAATTAAGGGAACACTTCAACATTTTTAAGTTGTGGGGTGGGGCGTAGGGGCAGTGCCCCCCTTTGGCCCCCACCTTGGTGCCACTCCTGTTGTTGGGAATTGATTACCTTCTTAGACACAGATGTGGCACAAAAATGGCAGGAAGAAGAACAAAAGTTAATTCCTGATGCTAGTTGATTTAACAAAACAAAAAACATTAAGTCTGTCTCGTAGCTGCTCTGGAGCTTTCTATCATATCACATGGTCACATGGGTTTTCCCGCTAAAGACTGAAAACACTTTTATTAAACATTCTGAAAAATGATGTGTGTGCAGCTGATACGTGAGGATATTTCTTGCAGGCAAGTTTTACATATTTGCATGTTTGGATGACAAAAAATACTTGTGTCAGTAGTACTTCATGTAGTACCAGAGGTTTTGCTTTTTGGGTAATTAAAACTTTGCAAATGAATGAAAAGAGGATCAAAAGACTTCCTGCAAAAAATATATTATTAAGGTTTTTAGAGAAGGTAACAACCACTTGGCAGGTTACAGTCATGGTGTGTCAGGATTTAGATTAAATGGATATTTCCCACAAAACAACATAAAGGACGAATACGTGAGAATACAGTCACGAGGAGTGTTAAATGGGCTGCACTTCCACATTCACCAGCTTACACCACACATCAGTGGCACCAGAGATGTTACAGAATAAGATTTTTTTTCAACTTATTTCCTTAAATAAGGCCTCGTTTCAGACAGATTTAAAATTTCAAACTGAATATTTGGATGTTTGTTTGTTTTTAAACATAATTTTTAGACTTTTACACATAAAATATTACTTGTGAATCTGCTGTGTATGCTGTATAACAAGGAAACATCACCAGAAATCATGGCTGCACTGCAGTGCGTAAGTATTTTGACGATGCTAATTTGTTCCCTTTGTACTCCACCACCACACAACCAACATGTGACTGAAGTGCAGACGTTCGGCTTTAATTGAAGGGGTTTAATAAAAGCACTGCATTACCTGTTGAGCAATTATAGCCCTTTTTATATGTAGTCCCCGTTTTTTAGAGGCTGAAAATGGGGGACTACAAATGACTGACAGTTTAATGGCCACACAAACCTGTGTTTAAACAGGCCAAGGAACAAAGTCAGCGGGTGTTTAAGCGCTTCAGTAATGCTTTTAAAATGTAAATTTAGCTCCTAGTTATTAAACGCAGAAATATTCTTGAAGATTTTTCTTCCACGTGAGCAGCACAAAGTTTCCTTCTTTCTGCTACGAGCTTGCTTCCATACTGTTTCCCACTGGCAGCCCTCTCTCCTCTCCGGGCTTGTGTCTAATTAAAGAGGGATTAATGAATCACGTTGTTAAACAAAGACAGACCTCCCGCTCTAATCAGGCTCACATAGAGAGGGAGGGAGGGAGGCCAGCACAGACAGAGCTGGACTGACAAACATGGAGAGCTAAACTGAAACTTGTATGGGACTTTCCCCCTTTTCAAGTTTTCTGTGTGTATGGAGCAAAGTGACTCTTTCTCCTTCTTTCAGTTCAGTTCAGCTTCATCGACTGAAACGGTCATGTGAGCTCTGCACAGTGACTCCAAACCTCAAGCTGAATGCTTTTAAAACATCTGCCTGTAATTATATAGTCAGCTAATCCATGAAGTTCTGCAGATGCAGCTCAGGAGCCTCGTGTTCACATCCAAGCAGTGGTTTGATCTTTGCTTTTTGGTTTGAGTATTTCTGTTGCTGACGTCCTGAATTTTCACCACATCGGGCTCCAGTCTTTACCGAGAACGATGTGAAAAACGTTCGGTGTGTGGCAGAAAGAAATGTCCTGGTGATGAGAGGTCAGAGAGCGATCTGACGTGCTGGAGCTGAAAGGCTACAGTAGCTCACTAAGTCTCCACAGCTGTGCTGAGCTGGAAAGCAGCTCAGATTAACAGGATGTCCAACCTTGAGGCAGACAGGCATGGGCATGCCAGCCAAGAGCAGCAACTTGATGATACAATGAACAGAGATGTGCCAAAACTAAAGAAGATAAAGGCTGAAAAAATGGTAGTGATGAATCACAATAGGGCATCAATCCTTTACCATCCACCAGCTCACCAGCTATTCATTGGTGAGCTAACCAGGCACCTTTTCAGGCTCTACGTGTTACGTTTGAGTTGAAGTCAAAGACTTTGGACGAGGATTTCCATTTCTGTGTCTCAGCACCGAAAAAACCCCTAGACAGTTATAACCCAGTCTAGCTGGGATAAAATGGCTTTGTTTCTTTCGTTATCTGTAAGAAACTCGTTTTGTTTTGCGTTTTAATCAGACTCCTTGTTTTATCTTTGAAGGTCCAGAGTCACTCACTGTTTAGACTAAAGATCAACTTCAGTCAGGGACAAAGTGTGGGCGATGAAGGTGCTGCAGTCATGACAGAAATTCAATTACAAGTACGTACAGTTACATATTATATAAATATATTGATTTAGTAACGAAAGTGAATAAAACTGGTCACGCGAGGTGGTTACTTTGTGATGTTATACATTTCTCCTTGAAGCTTGTGGACCAGCGACAGGAGTGTCACACACGGCAGCGTCACACAAACATTTGTAAATGTTTGTGTGATGAAGAGCCAGATTTTAAAAGTTGTCTCTTGGTTTTGTAAAGTTGTGTCTCTTTAAGACAGAGGTGCAATAATCGAGGTCGAAAGCAAATATCATTATGAGTGTAACTGTGAGTGTCGGCCTGGGTTTGGTTTGGTGAATTTGGGCCATCTGTGAGGACTCTTGGACGAGGTCTGGCTGTCCTCTGGTACTTTCGGACCATGTGATTGTGTCTTCTTCTGTGGTTCAGATCTCTTACAGATTGGGTTCAGACTCAGATAGTAATGAATCACTCATAAGAAATCTGCAGACTGCTTAGGGATGAGACCCAATCAGCTGGGCCGCTGGAATGAAGAGAAATTGTTCTTGGTTTTTAGACGTCCTTGAAACAAAACGAGCTTGGAAAACTGGATGTGTGTCAGTTTTCCACATTAAAATCTTGTGAACTCAGTATTTGTTGGTTAAATGGAGATTTTTCTTCAGTAACGACTTGAACTCGGACGGCTCTGTTCTAAGCGTCCTGTTTTGACTCTGTGTTCTTCTCTACTCAGGTGAAAGGATGCTGCAGAGACCTGCCGAGGGACTGAGCCCCACCTGATAACCCACACCCCGCCCCTCCCCTCGTCCTCTTCCCGACCCCTGACCCTCAGAGCCCTCAGTGCCGCTGTCCCATCATGAACCTTCTTTGCCGCGGGCGCCTAAAGCTGCTGGCGGCGTCACTCACAGCCATCGTCCTGCTCACCTGGCTCTACCTTCTGGCTGGAAACCTGGAAAGTGAGTATGAAGAGATTTCAGGATGTGCGCGCAACAAAATCACTCAATATGAGTTCTGCCAAGCATTGATAGTTACACGGTCCAAACTGAGAATCCACACGGTGTAATTTTCATAGACGCTGGCTTGCGGTCTGGGCCAGACGGCGTCGCAGGAATCCTACCAGCGACAGCAACGCATCAATTATCAGATGCATTTTGCAGCTCGGCTCAGTTTCCTTTCAGTCTGACTATGAAGTTACATTTTTAAACACATGGAGGCAGTTTTCTGTTTAGTTTGCTTTTTCGTTCTGACATCACAGAGAGACGTTTCTGCGTGGTGTCTCCTCGAGAAGCTTTAATAACACACATACTAACACAGGAAGTCACATGTTGGAGGCACAGTATCTCTGCCAGTGCAGCTTCAGGATGAATTGCTTTTTAATTATTTTGAATTCAACCTTGACATTTGTGTGAACTTACATTTTCTGTGGATCATGTCAGCAGTCCTCTGATCTGTAATGTAGTGCTGGATCAAACTATAATGAACCGATTTGGGAAACATTGTACCAGTTTTGGGGGGTTTTGCCTCAGACTTTGTTGATATAGGTAAGCAGCCTTGGCTTTAATCTCATTAAAACTGAGGATGCATATCTAATGATTCTCCTTTTAACAATTTATATCCAGGGCCAGCATTTAGTGCCAAAGGACTAAACAGTTTTATGTATTGAAATATTATCTACATGCTTAGATCCTCACAAGGCTTAGAAGTTGCACATAAATATAATAAAGAGACCGATAAGGTCAGAAATGATTCATTGAACATGATGAATTAGTTTGTCCTTTTGTCCTGTAAGCTTGACAAACCCTCCTGTATAAGGCAGATTGGGTTGGTGAGCGTTATGTACAACAGCTCCGCAGGCGTCAGCGACTGTACTGGTCCTGGAGAATCAAGCAGCATCTCCATGATCAGTGATTCCTTAACAATTAATGTCACTTGGAACAACTCGATTTTCTGTTAACCCTTACAGCAGCAGGTGATGGATGCTGCATGTGTTGGTTGCTTTTCTGTCTGATAAACTCTTTGAAGGTGACATCTTTCAGCTATGGGGACTTTATGCTAATGCTGAGCTATTTTGTGTATGTTCTTCCAAAATGGTTGCAGTCAAACTGCAGCTTCCCAGTGACACCATCTCTGCTTTTTGTATATCTGTGTGCTGGGCTGTTTTTACAGGTTAAAACAATCAAGTCAAATCGTGCTGCATCAGTGTGACTGCATTCACATTCACACCATGTTGGAAGTGATAAAGAAGTGAGGCCCAACCTACGAGGCTCAAAGATTGATTTTACAGAAAAGTGTCCAGTGAGCTCGTCTGAGTCCAAGAGTGACACGTGACACTGGTGTTGATGGGAAGGAGGATGCAGGTTTACTCCTCAGTGTTTTTCACACACACACACACAGACAGACACACACACACACAGACACACATACACACACACACGTACACACACACACACACAGACACACACACACAGACACACACACACACGCACACAGACACACACACACGTACACACACACACAGACACACACAGACACACACACACACGCACACAGACACACACACACGTACACACACAGACAGACACACACACACAGACACACACACACACGCACACAGACACACACACACGTACACACACAGACAGACACACACACACAGACACACACACACACGCAGACACACACACACACACACACACGTACACACACAGACACACACACACACGTACACACACGTACACACACACACACACACATGTACACAGACACACACACACACACACGTACACACACACACACACACACGTACACACACAGACACACACACACGTACACACACGCACACACACACACACACACACACACACACGTACACACACAGACAGACACACACAGACACACACACAGACATACACACACACACAGACACACACACACACGCAGACACACACACACACACACACACGTACACACACAGACACACACACACACGTACACACACGTACACACACACACACACACACACATGTACACAGACACACACACACACACACGTACACACACACACACACACACGTACACACACAGACACACACACACGTACACACACGCACACACACACACACACACACACACACGTACACACACAGACAGACACACACAGACACACACACAGACATACACACACACACAGACACACACACACACAGACACACACACACCTGGTGATGCATTTCCATATTCGTGTATGTTTTATGTGGCAGTGACTCTCGGAGGGCACGCAGAGCAGGAAAATAGGATTTCTTTTTGGCGAGGTTTCCACGTTGCTCGAGCACTCCAACATGGATGACTGATGAGTTGTCTCTGTTCAGTGGATCCACTTTAGCTGTGAGTGTTCAAAGTGATGGAGTGGGCTCCTGGAGCACATTACCACAGAAATAACCAGCGTTTCCCTTTTTTCTTTCTGCTGACTGACTGCGAATCGGATTCTGGTTCCTCCATCTGTCCTGTCAGCTAAGGGTTTCCTCTCTACCTACAGTATTCTTTGTAGTGAGTACACGCACCCTGGCTTTCCTCACCCAGTCACAGGAAATGACTGATCCTCTCTGAGACCAGTAATCCAAGTCAAAGGAAGTTCTTCCTCTCCCCTGTCACCAAGTCTCTGCTGATTCTCAGTGAGAACCATTCGGGTTCTCTCTGTAACACAGTAGGATCCTTAACATAAAGCCCATTGAGAGCTTCATACGCATACAGCTACATTATTAAAATGCTGCTTCTTAATCATGGATTGTGTATAAAGATGAGCGCAGAAAGCCACTGTTTGCACTGAAGCTGGATTATAGAACGACTTCTTGTTGCATTGAAATGTTGCTTAAATTCCTATTGAAGCCAAATAACAGTGGAAGCCATGAAGAAAATAAACACAAAGGTGCACAGGAGGAAAAGTTGTAATTGTCCAAATAGTTGGACTCTACCGCATTATCAAATAATTAATTTTGGACAATACATATGAATGAACATTTTAACAAATGTAAATATGCCAGATTATAGCCTCAGGCTAATTTCCGTCTGCAGACCCTCTGGCAGGTTGATGTTACACACAAGTTAATAACAATATACAGAGACATTATTTACAGCCCATGTATATGGAGACAAGGACAAACAATGGGAACTAGAATGGACAACAGAGGATCAGATAAATAACCAGAAAGAGGATTTTGAAAGAGTCCAATTCCTCCATGTCACTCAGCCATTAGATATGGGTGTAAACATTCCCATCATGCCTCTGTTCAGCTGTGGGCCAGCTGCTGCTCCGCGGGGTTACAGATAGGAAGGGAGGGGAAAGGAGTACAATGTAGAAGAAGAGAATACCAAGATGGGAGAAAGAGTTTTAAAAAAATGAAGTGAGAGAACTCAATCACAAAGGAGAACTGAGGGGTAAATATAGAGGGAGGGGGAAATGATGAGGAGGGCACGGTGGGAGAAAGATGCAATTGCTTATGCTTACATAAGAGGAGGAGGAAGACATCAGAGAGACTAACATGTAGAAAAAGGAGAAAGATGTGAAGACGAATAGAGATAAGTATAGATGAAGATGGAGGCAGGACGACGAGTTGGCTGGACATCGTCCAACATCATTTTTGTCAAATGTTGCTGACATTGAAGGAAATGGTGCGTTTGTTGGATAATTTCCAGTAGCAGACATTTGGTGCTCAAGTGAGTATTTGGGTCAGCGTGGCAGTGAATGTAGGACTGTGTGTGTATGTGTGTGTGTGTGTGTAATCTTTTCTTCTTCTACATTTAATATTTCTGTCATGATGCTGCTGGAATGGAGAGAGAATGGCTATTATATATATATATATATATATATATATATATATATATATATATATATATATATATATATATATATATATATGCATCACCCATTTATTAGTGAGGTCATAGTGTGAGGTCGCTGTCCTGCTGGTTTGAAATCAGACATGAGAAGGGCCCTGCATGCTCATCAGTTATCAACTTGTGCATCACAAAGTAGTCCCACTTATAATGTGGAAGGATATGTGAAAGGACCTACTTGACATTAGCCCAGGGGCCCATGAGCCTGAGTTTCAAGTACTAATTAACTCTCATAAAGAGATTTAAAACTATCAGACTCAAGGTGACTGAACATAGAGAGCAGCTAAAGAACTAGAAGGAGAAGCAAAATGTGCACCAGCTGATACGGTGTGTTTGCAAACAGAGAGAAAAGTGTCCATTATTAAAGTTCAGTGTAACTGGGGGGAAATGCAAATGACCAGAAATGGAGTTGAAACTGCAAACAGACAGAAAACACGTCTGCATGTTTTTGGTGTTTTGTGCTTCTTAGCCTGTGTGACTCATCATGTAGGACGGGCGAGGTCCTTTACAAGTCTGTGCCTGGGGGCATGCTGTCTGACCTAAAGTAGGCCCTGATTTATCCTCCTGTTTGACTAATGAGAGCCACAATTTTCAAAGTAAACATAACAAAAATTCAAAAAAGGAACGTGTTTACTGAGATCGTGGATTAACAGAGCCAAAGGCTGTTTTCTCATAAACTTTGATAATAAACTGACTTTTTTGTAAAACCACGAAATTCACCACCTACTGGCCATTAGAAGAATTGCAGGTTTATCTCAGAGATTGGTTGTTGTTGTTTTGTTTTTTTTAATTCTCCACATGTTTGAATTGAAGCTTAACTCTCCCCAGCTTCATTGAAATTATATTTAAGCTGCTGGCAAAATGAGAAATGACTATATAAAAAATAAACAGACTACACACACACACCCTGAAGCACCGTGGGAATGTTCACACCCGAGTCTGTCGGAAGATCGAGGAGGCAGTAGGTGGTGAAAGAGGAGCGAACAAATGTGTGAGAAGCCAATTTTCAAGTGTGAGCCGCAGGAGACGTTCTCAGACTCTCAGCATGCATGCTGCCTGTGATGTCACCTCCACAGGTCCTGGTCAGGTTTTACACTTCCTGTTGTCGTCTCCAGAAGTTTGGGCAGAAGACGACAGAGCCTGTTAGCAGCTTTGCTATAACTGTACTAATTAATCTGGTGTTTAATGGAGCTGTGTCTGGCTGAACTGCTTTTTTGGCAGGGATTTTGGTTCTTCAACATACCAAACTAACACAGGAGAATAATCATTTTTTACTCAACTGCAATTATTTGACAATTATAGTTACTTTACAGTGTTGCATATTATAATACATTTTTGCTAACTACCAGCCGACCCAGTGAAGGAGTTTATGTGCAGTGCATGTTTGAACTGTGAATGAGTAGAAAACCAGCAGCACCTAGCAGCTCAGTGCAATAATATCAGTAGAAGACAGCTACCATGTGGAGATCCAGAAGCTACAGTACAGTGGGAACCACAGTGAGCTGTATGGATGTAATGAGCCGACCCTGGTAGATGGGACCAGTGTAACTGAACTAGATGCCTGACTACAGATGCATCTACCGACTAAGTAGTAAGTTAGGTTTGCTGAGGTGCAGACAAGTGTTGGATGAATAAGAACTACAATAAAAACTGAGGCTCTAGAAATAAAGTCTAAGAATAGCCTCAAACGGGCCAAAATTGCTGCTGGAACATGAAACAGTTATCAGAGATTTCAAACCAAAAGACATGCGCCAAATGTTTTTGCATTGTTAAGGCTGTAGTAAAAAAAGAAGAGTTATTTTTGATTAACTGCAGAGCAAAAGCAATGCACAGGTTGCATGTTGTTTGCTTCCTGCAGACAGCCTGACAGTGCCTCACTTTCCTTCCTTAGATGGTCGTTCCCTTCTCCTGACTCCTTGCCTGGCGGACACTCCAGCTGCCCAGGTCCTAGAGCGGGCCGTCCTTGAGTCGCGGGTTCGGGAGGTGGAGGAGGAGAACCGACAGATCCGCCTGCAGCTCAGCCAATCGCAGGGTATGGCTGGCCAGGCAGCGGATGGTAACTATGGCAACCAGCAGTGGGGCGCGTCTGCAGACACGGGGCCCGAGGATGGCGACAACACGGCCGAGGAGAAGAACAACCACACGGGGTGTCCCCGCTCACCCACCGTCCAGAAGTGTGAGGTCAGGATAAACTCTGCTAATGTAACCGACCCAGAGTTTGGGCCGCTAAAACAGATTAAATGTTCCTGCAAAACAGGGAAATGATGAGACAGAGACGACTGGTGAAGTTTCTCTTTGCCTCGCTTCTGCCATATTTATTTATACAATCACATGTATTTTCAATTTGCAGCACCAACATTCTCCATATGCAACAGAAATAAGAATACAACCGTCTGTATGTTCAAGCTGCAATACCACAATCTTTACATGGGAAACAAAAATACTTCATGTGTAGCGACCATTAACCCTTTAAAACCGGTGGGAGCGGGCACGCTCTGTTTTGCGTAACTATTTTTAAATCCTGGTAGCTCTGCAACCACGTGAGCTAGCGCAATAATTTTTTTTGCATATGAAACTGGAGGAGTTGTACTTACATCTTATGCCATCAGCTTGTCCTCGGTCACAGTTTCCTTCCACATATAGCTTTGCAAAAACTGCATAAAAGCACTTGCAGCAACAAAAACATAATATTCCAGAAACACGCTTTGCCGATCCGATCAGCTGTTCGTAACACTTCCTACGTTGGAATAAACTTTTGCATGTCCGCCATGTCCTGCCCGAAACCGGAAGTGACGTCATTTTCGCGGAAATGTAGTTTTTTTTACCATATAGCCTCATGAGCCTATACTGGTGTTTTTAAAAGTTATTTTTGACTTTATGACTTTCTGTGTTGTTTCTGGGATGGTTAGGACTCATATTGCACTGCTGGAAATAGTTTATTTTGATGCATATGCTGCTTTTTTGCAAATTTGCAGTAATATTTATTTTCGTTTTTCCTGCAGTATATAAAAATTGGTGTATTTCAAAAATAAAACTATGAAGACACTCAAAATAAATTTCCTGTGGTGGGAAACTATTTTGTGCAACTTTTTTGTATTTACAGTTTTGAGGGATAAGCCTCTTAAATTTCTCTAACTTGAAATATATGTTAAAAAACAAAAACGATTTTCAATTTTTTTGTAGTTTATTGCACTTTTTTGCAATTTATGTAATTACTATGCACTTAATGCATACATATTATTAAAATCTGGGCTATAATGGTTGTATTGATGTATAGCAACTTGAAATGCTCCCAAAAATGGCTCCACAGCATGTAAAAATATAATATAAGCTCTGGCGGACTTGGTTCTATGGTAGGTCTTAAAGGGTTAAAGCATCTACTCAGCTATTCTCTCTGAATGACAATTCAAAACAATATAAAATGCATGTTCAAATACATTTTTACCTCTAACTTTTAACCCAAATACCTATGTATTCTGATTGTTTTAACCAACATACCAGTGCTTGGTCTTAAACCAATTCAGCTTAGTAGCTCACAAATACATGAAAGAGTCGTGTGTATGCTGGCAGGCTTAGCTTTAGCTTTAACATTCTCAAAATCACTTTTCAGAACCAGTAAACAGTCGTTCTTCACTGCCAACAGCAGATTCATATTCACAATATCAGGACACAACAGGGAGCTTATTCAGCTATGAGACAGAGACGACTGGTGAAGTTTCTCTTTGCCTCGCTTCTGCCATATTGGAGAGGAGGACCTATGACCTTGCTATTTTGTCTCACTGAGCAATGCGCCACCCGGAGGCCGGGGGGTGCAACTACCTCATTACACATAGTTCACTTCGGTGACGAACCTCTCTTTATTTTTTTAACAAGTACTACTTCTGATGGGATCACACATTAGTGTGTCACACTAACAGCTGCACTGATGGCTAATCCCAAACAGGAGAGAATTTCTTGAACAAGAAGCTCAGCGAATCACAGTGGTCCATTCAAACTAATTAATGAGTGAGGCAGAGGTGGGTTGGCAGGGTCTGAAATCCAGGGGAACACTTTTGTCCTTTGATGTGATTTGATGAGCCTTTGAGCTCCAACTTTTCAAAGTCTCTTCTGCTGAAAAGCGAGTGTTGTGAAATCATATATGTTTGAGAATCTCAGTATGAAAGTTTACATCAGAGACGGGGGCAAGTGACACGCACCAACAGAGCAATATAGCTTCAGTACTTTAGGAGAAGACTGATGACACTGTGTGTGACTTAGCACATAGGGCAGATCTATAACTGCAGTCACATCTAGTCTGCTGTGAGCTTGTGATGGAAGCTGTTAGCGCCCATAATGGGAAGTATTCATGCTACAGGCTGCCTTTTGCCAAAACTCAGAGCTTCTTCTTCTTCTTCTTCTTTTTTCCTTTAGCTGATCCATGTAGCGTGCGTTTGTGCCGGTCATAACGCCAGCAGAGATGTGGTCACACTGGTCAAGTCAGTCCTCTTTCACAGGTGAGTCTAAATTTGTGTCAGTCCTCTAGTTTAGGTTTTCTGTAAACAAAAATGTATGCTTTGAAGGTCACCCTAAAAAGAGTTATTTAAAAAATTGAAGAGACTGAAACAAAATGAGCCAATGGACCTTTACACTGTAGAAATTAAATCAAGCAGTTTGATTGGTTGGTAGCTGCTGCAGGCTAAAGTCTCTGCTGAGGTGGTCCCATTTCCCAGTTAGATTCATTCAGCTTAAACAGGAAACAGACTAAGTGAAAATGTTATAGTTTAGATCACATAAGAGTCACATTTTAACTGACTTATTAAGGTTATTACTGAAAGGATCTAAAAGTATATTACATTGGTTTAATTAAATGGATGCAACCAGATGCTAAAAAATGAGCAAAAGGGGATGTACAATACTTAAATTATCTCAGCTAATCAAAATATTATTTCTGTCAACCAAACATTTAGCCTTCATTTGCTTTGGTCACATCAGCTAAACAAGCTAGAAATTGAATTACATGTTCTGTCTCCAATTGCTCAGACGAGTTGCTTCCCGCTAGGTCAGAGGTCAGCAACCTTTGGCTGAAGAGCCGTATCTGGCTATGGGCTTGTAATAAAAACACTGATTTATTCTCTTATATCTGTCATCTGTCCGCCAGCACATCTGTGTGCTGCTCTTTTCCCCCCCATTGTTTGGTAGGAGGGTCTAAAATGGCTCATTTGATGTTGAAGGTTGCTCACACCTGTACTAGCTGGTCACTGCAACTACTTACAGGTCACCAAATACGGAAAAATGCAATGCAACAACCTGCAGCCACCATTTTCTCATAGTTGCAAGGAGGACGCAATCCACTTTCAAACTGACATAATCTCATCATGCTAACTAATGTCACTTAGCTGTAAAGTTAATCATAACTTACCCCAGCCTTTAAGAAACATTAAAGTAAATCTGACAAGCTAATTTCATTTCAAATCTACTCTTTACCATTCTCGGTGACTACAATGTTTACAGGAAGTTGGAAAAAATGTTAGTAAGATATAGGAATCTACAAAATCCTACAAACGCATTTTTAGAGAATTGTGTTCAAAAAGACAAAGTGTTTACAAATGGTCGAAATTCATGACTTTTTCTGCTCTCTTTAGAAATGGGCAGTCTGTGAAGAGCATACCGAGAGCACAATGTGCAATCATTAAAGAACCAGCAATGTGAATGATTAGTCATTAGTCAATACATAATAGGTTTATTTATTTTATTTATTAGTCACACTGTGTTTGTTTATAATTGTGACTCGGAAGAATATTTGTTTGAGTAATTCATACAAAAATCCTGGTCATTCCAAAGGGGGTCACAAAATTCTTCTTTTTGTTATAGATTTACATACAAACCCACTTTTACCTAGATATTCTCAGATATACGTGACTTTAGAGTTAACACGAGATTGTACAGGAGAAAGAAGAAGCTAAAGTATTTGTGAAGCCTTCTTCAAACATGCTAAAGGCAAATAAAAAGAAAAGGATATTAAATAAAAGTGATAAGGGACAAAAAGAAATGTTTGTGGGGAAATTGGATAATCAAAAGCGAGATAAAGACCCATAAAGGCATTCTTGCTTCAAGCTTTTATTCAAAGCTGGCAAACTGTAGAGCTTGTTGATGAAGATAGCAGCTCCATGGGCAGAGGGCTGCTAATTTAGAAGGCTAATGATGGTGATGCTTTTTGAGGGCTAACCTTAGCTAACATGAATAACTACTAGTAAGATATGTATTCAGCTTTATCAGCGACCCTGTGTGGGGTTATTATTCAAGAGAAGAAATGTACTACAGATTACTTGTTACTTCTTTTTAAATTTATGCAGTATCCTGCTTAAGTACTCATTATACTTATATAAACCTCAGGCTAAAGTCCCACACAGACACAAAATCCTATCCTAACAAGGACACACATTTGATCATTTTGTTGGCGTTACATAATAGAATAAACCCACAACAAAAAGCAAAGTTTAACACCAGTCCAAAGAAACTTCAAAGTGATAGCCAAAGAGGTTCTGCTACAGACACATGTACAGGTGTGGTTTGGGGTTGGCATACACTTAGCTCTAATGTTACTCCGAGCGCTTCCCTTTGTGTTAGTGCACTAGCTTTGCATTATCGTGTTAGCTTTGTGTTAGCATGTTAGCTTTATTTTAACAGGTTAGCTTTGTGTTAGCGCGTTAGCTTTGTGTTACCGTGTTAGCTTTGTGTTAGCACGTTAGCTTTGTGTTAACTTGTTAGCATTGTTTTAGCAGGTTAGCTTTGTGGTAGCCTGTTAGCTTTGTGTTAGCAGGTTACCTTTGTGTTAGCAGTAAAACGCAGTTGTTTCTATCCCAGATGCAGTTTGCCCTTTACCGTTGTACTGATGCGCTTTTGTGCACTACAAATAAAAGAGATGCCCATATCACCGTAGCACGTTACATCACTGTCATATTGTAAAATGTAATCTGATTACAGTATTGCATTGCCGTGAAACGTGTTGACATTTCCTACTGGAAGGACCTCCTTGACCTTGATGCCTGTTTTTTATTTTTCAGGAGAAATCCTCTCCACTTTCATTTTATCACTGACACAGTAGCAAATCGAATCCTGAGCTCTCTGTTCCAGTCCTGGATGGTTCCATCTGTGCAAGTCAGCTTCTACGATGCAGATGAACTCAAGGTAAGAGCACGCCTTGAAAGTACACAAACCTCATCCAAATACATCAACACAGCCCTGTTTCCTGTTGTCTGTTAGACAAGGTGAGTCAAAGTCAGACCCTAAATTTATCACATCAAAAGAAAACCTGCACAGTTCAAAGCAACAGCAAGTTGTGAGGGTACCGTTGAATATATTTCCAAATCTTTACCAGAATAGTTGCAGAGCATCAAAGAGTGGGAGACAGAATAAGAGCTGCACGGTACAGTATGCATCTCTTAGAGTCTGACAGAGGAGGTCACAGCTAGTGTCTATGTGCTTGTCAGATCATTTGTCACTTTAGCAGAGATCAGAACATTGTTAAAGCTCTCTGATCTTACTTTAGGATGAGATAAAGGGTCAAGCTCCCATTTAGCTTCGATTGTACTCATGTTGGTGCTGAGGGGGTTTCCAGCCTTCTTGTAAGGCACAATGCAACACACTGTAAAATTTGACTCTACTTTAAAAAGTTATGCAGACTTACGACCCAAAAACGTTAAGTAATAACTAAAGTTATGCTACGTTGTTTATTTTGAACATGCAGCTCTTAGGTTTATTCAATTTAAAGTTAAACTTTATACATTCAAAGTTTTATACATGTTATGATGCACAGATTCAGAAAATGTCATCTCTGTAGTCAGAGATCTTAGTCTTTGTTGATTTCTTGTGCCACATACACCACACAGCTACAGGAACACTGGTTTTAATAACACCGGAGCATCAAGCCTGAACATGAATACTGACAGAGTCATTGCTCTCCTTGTATTATTCTTGACCTGTTAATTCACTGGCCACGGTCACACAAACACTTTTTATGTATTTCTCAGATGTATCATGTTAAGATAGGTGGGGATTATGCGCCCCCCCCCCCTTTACGTTAATGGTCTAGTCCACTATTTACTTGGGCTGTGACGTAACCAATTAACTGCTGTCAGCTGGCTTACCTATGAAGATGTGATTGGTCAATTTGATTTTTTTTCCTGTTTCCTTTATTTAAGCACAAATTGTGTTATCTGTTTCTATGACCCTGATGAAAGCCACAAGCCAACACACGTTGGTCAGTTAAGAAAGTTGTTCCTCTTTACTTTTAAGTGTTGCTGGAGTTCATGCGTTGTTAGTTTCTCATCCTCTCTATGCACCTTGGAAGTAGGTGAAGTTGTGGCAGAAATTTTGCTGCTTGATATTAGAGATTACGAGTCTCACAAGTGCTTGCAGACAGCGGTGTACAAGTGTTCCATATTTAGGCCAGATCAGTTGATGTATGTGAGGAAACCAAGTATAAATAAAGTTAAATGCACTCATTTGATCTAGGTAAGGTTATTGTTGAATTATCATTGTATTTAAAGTGGTGCCCTGATATAACACATTCATATAGTTATATAATGTTAGCAAACATTTGCTGTCTCGAAATGGTAAAGTGCGTTTTTCACATGTTTGATCTTTCACGTGTACTTTTTTGCGTTGGCATGTGTGGTGTTTCCAGTGCTTGTTGACGTCCGCCTCCTTCAGATATAGAGTAGAACAAGAGTGTATGTAATTGTATTGGTGTATGCTGCCCCCTTCAGTCCTGGGATGAATTGCAGGATTGATACATAAACTGACTGACCCACTGCCCCACAGCAACAGTTGCCCAAAGGCATGTTACATTTTAAGATAACCCCAGAATAATACAGAGAAAAGCCCAAATATCAGATGACAGTAAAGGCGTCCAACAGTGAGCGTCTAACGTGGAACTCCGTCAGTCATGGATCGGTGTCCAAGCAGTGTGGGACCATCTAGACTGGGAACAAAAACAGTCAAAACATCCAATTAAGTGTCACTGAATTAAGACTTCTGCTCGGTGATTCTGACCGCTCATCCAGCTCCTCGAAGTTTAAAGACAACAATCACCACAGGAGCTTTGACCCGACTGAAACAACTGCTTGTTAAGTTCGAAAACTCAAGTGACGCTTGAGCACAAAGACGCCAAACAATTTATTTTAACATCATAACTGTTCTGTTGGAGTGGCGGGGATGGAGGGAACAAGCCTGAATTTGTTTGTGTTTCCAACCTACATCACCCCCGTCACATCATCACATTCTCCTCTCCCTCACAGTCTTAGTGCTAAACAATGAGTCCTTTGTGCTGTCAGAAGCCTCGACCTGCAGCCTCTCTCTTCAGCTTCCATTAACTCACACTAAAACAGGGAAAAACAGCCAAGACTCTAAGCCGATTATGTTTGCAGATGATTCACTTATGCAGATACAATTACTCAGAATCAGGAGAATTAATTAAAAGAGTGTCTTAGCAGATACAGGAAAAAAAAAACAACAAATTGAGGCTTTGCCAGAATGTCCTTATATGGCTTTGTGTTAGCCCACATACTGGAACTGCGCTCATACATAATGAACAGCTCAGAGCTGTAACAGCTTTAAGAGTTACTGTTGCATTTTTTTTTCTCGTTTCAGTCCGAAGTGTCGTGGATACCCAACAAACACTACTCAGGTATTTACGGCTTGATGAAGCTGACGCTAACCAAAGCTTTGCCCTCCGACCTGTCGAAGGTCATCGTCCTGGACACAGACATCACCTTCGCTACGGACATCGCTGAACTCTGGGGCATTTTTAGGAAGTTTACTGGTGAGATCCTCAAACCTGACATTGACAAAAAAAAATTGCGTGCTCAACTCCAAAAAGTCAACTGGTGCTGACAGAAATGTCAAACTATAAATGAGAAATTTGTGAAATTCCAAAACTTGGAATGGTGCGTAAAATTGTCATAAAGCCATATTTTATTTACATGGCACGCTATACCACATTTAAAATGAGGCAATGTTAGCCCATTTAGACTTTTATGGCAGCAGGACATGTTTGCCGCGTTCCACAGACGCTAATGCACCGCCCTACAATCGAAGATCCGGGCTTTTGAACTGAGTGCTGATAACAAGCCAGCTGACCGATTTCCTCTTTAGTCCGGAGGATGTGTTGACTATGTGGTGTGGCTGTAGCTCAGAAGGTTGAGCAGGTTATCTGCTAATTGGAAGGTTGGTGTTCGATCCCCGTCTTAGCCCAAGTTGCTCTCTGATCTATCCATCGGAGTGTTAATGTGTCTGAATGTTTGATAGAAAACACTTAAAAAGAAAAGAGTGCTTGGGTAAATGAGGCAAGTTGTATAAAGAGTTGTGAGTGCTCAGAGTAGAAAAGCACTAAGAACCGTTTGTCTTCATATGGCCAAAGAGTTTTTCACTTTGCCACAGTCCTTTTTAAGTAAACTGTGAGCCGGAGAAGACTTCAGTGTTTCCGGATCATGTTCACGTCTGGCAGCGTCTTTGCGTTTCTGGATGGCACCGGACATTTAGTCCTTCCACATAGATTTCTCCAGATTCACACAATCGCTTGATGATATTATGTACTATAGACACAATTTTCCATCGAGGAACATTATTCTGAAATTGTTCCACAAAGAATTTGAAGACAGAGTTTTTACAGATTTGTGAACCTCTCTGATTCTCTTTTTTATGCCATGTTAAAGACCTGTTGCCAATTAGCCTAATTAGTTACAAAATGTTCTTTTGTTGCCATCAATTTCAAAATGAGCTATTTTTTTTTCATGAAATAATAAAATATCTCAATTTAAAGTTTTTGTTTTCTGTGTGCTACTGTGAATAAAACGTGGGTTTATGAAAATTTCAAATCAATGCTGTTTTTATTTTTAGGACTGCTGTGTACCATCACACGTAGTGAAAACCATCAATAAGTTACTGTTACTGAAAATCACCTCAGGCAGACCACAGACGTACGGATGTATCTGTGGGTTTTAGATGCATTAGCGGGCAGACGCTGCCAGCAGAGTGACTGCTGTTTAGCATGTGAAGCCTCGATATCAGTTATCAAATAAGAAATTTGAATTTTTTTAAAACTAGCTGAATGAATGATGAAAGCAGTTGGTTGCTGTGAACACTGACGCTCGTTTAAGTTTATTATGTTTGTGAACTGTTGAGGAGAAAAACTTGTTGAAAAAGAAGAATGAAATGTTTGCTCCTCAGCTGATGGTTGTTTCACTCACAGATAAGCAGGTGATTGGTCTGGTGGAGAATCAGAGTGACTGGTACTTGGGCAACTTATGGAAAAACCACAAACCGTGGCCTGCGCTGGGAAGAGGCTTCAACACAGGTAAACGGGTTTTTGATCGAATCTCTGAAGCTGGCAGGTTTGCTCCAAACAGCACAGAACCTGATGTCGTCTCATTCCTAACAGCACAAAGAACCTCAGTGTTTGAAGAGTGAACGTTTAGCCCAAAGTGAACGTTTTTAAGTTAATGTCACATTGTTAGCCAGTGTCCTGCTTCGTGGTTTCAGGCGTCATTCTTCTGTACCTGGAGAGACTGCGGCGAATCGGTTGGGAGCAGATGTGGAGACTGACGGCAGAGAGGGAACTTATGAGCATGCTCAGTACATCACTTGCTGATCAGGTTAGGGATACCTCCAAACAGGATTGTCAACTCATTACACACTGTTACCGTCATCAGTCTGTGGCCTTCACTGTAACTGATTCTGGGTGAGGACTCCTTTGATTGTGACTCCGTCGCCTCGGCGCCCACGTATACAGCTTATCAGTGGCATCATCCTGGCACTGACGAGCTGTTGGTGTTTTACAGTCTTGTGTTTGTTAAACTTTATTGAATTTTTTAAAGACTCTTTTTTTGCTTTTTTTTGATGTCTTGGAGAGCAGGGCTGCAGAATGAGACCCTGAGGCCACGATGAGTCATGCTTTCACAAATTTGATCCTGTTTACATCATCACAAACATCAGCAGCTCTGATCTATGCATGTCTACAAAGTAATCCTAGTGTTAAAAGGATCGAGGCTCTTGATAAAGCGGTGTGTTGTCTGTGTGCAGGACATATTCAACGCCTTCATAAAGCAGAACCCAGTCCTGGTGCACCAGCTTCCCTGCTTCTGGAACGTTCAGCTGTCTGATCACACGCGCTCCGAGCAGTGTTACACCGAGGTGTCTGACCTCAAGGTACGCCAGCTCGCACCATCAGGTTTGTCGTTTGCTGCCACAGGCTGCCGTCAGGCTGAGTAGCAGAAACTTGCAATCGTGACTCAAGAGTTGGGAGTTCGCCTTGTAATCGGAAGGTTGCCGGTTCGAGCCTCAGCTTGGACAGTCTCGGTCGTTGTGTCCTTGGGCAAGACACTTCACCCGTTGCCTACTGGTGGTGGTCAGAGGGTCCAGTGGCGCCAGTGTCCGGCAGCCTCGCCTCTGTCAGCGCGCCTCAGGGTGGCTGTGGCTACAATGTAGCTGCCATCACCAGTGTGTGAATGTGTGTGTGAATGGGTGGATGACTGGATGTGTAAAGCGCTTTGGGGTCCTTAAGGACTAGAAAAGCGCTATACAAATACAGGCCATTTACCATTTGTTATGGTTTCAGGTGATCCACTGGAACTCTCCTAAGAAGCTCCGCGTCAAAAACAAACACGTGGAGTTCTTCAGGAACCTCTACCTGACCTTCTTGGAGTATGATGGAAACCTGCTGAGACGGGAACTGTTCGGCTGCCCGACGCAGGCCAGTCCAGAGAGCGTCAAGGTTGGCGCACACACACACACACGGGCGATATTTGTGACAGTATCAAACATCTGAGAGTAATCATTTAACATTGGGGGAAAATATTTCAAACATCACTCAGACTGTGTCAGGCAGGAAACAATAACATCCACCTGTTTTCTTATTGTCCAGTTCAGGGCTGTGCCGAGCTGAGGTCAGCTGATCTGTCTCTACTTCACTTTGTGGCCTTTGCTGAGTAATATTGTACGGGGGCAGCGTCGTGGTTTCCACTGTTGCCTAAAGTATCTAGTAGTAGTAGTAGTGAAGTTTATTTGTTAAATATTTATGATGTTACCTGTCAGCTAAACACATGTGCATATATCGTTTTCCAGTCGATTCCCATGAGATTAATCTGCAGGACAAATCTTGTTTGCAATATGTTTTTATCTTTTGTTTTGTTTTTTTTGATAAAGGAGGGTGTTTGGGGAAGAAAGAGAGAGCTAGGACAGACAGAGACAGAAAATATTTTTTGTGCCACTGGTTTATGTCCGACAATATTTTCACGGACCAGCCTTTAAGGTGTTGCGTATAAGTACAACAAAATAAAACCAGTACCAAAAAAGAAGATTTATTTATAACACTCGGGAAAAGATCCAGGAAAACCGAGTTAACGATAAAAAACATTAAAAAAATAATGATAAAAACCCTGAAAACCATAAATTTCACACCCGAGCTTTAACACACACACCGAGCCGACAGGCTAGCAGATGACTCCCGCAAGACCAGAGGTGGAGGTTTGTGCATTTTAACATACGCTTGGTGCATGAACTCCACTACTACTGAGAGTCACTGCTCACCTAATGCGGAGTTTTTAATGGTCAAATGCGGACCTTATTATCTCCCCAGAGAACTCACTTCTATCATAGTCACTGCAGTGTATATCCCCCCTGACGCTAATGCTAGGTTGGCCATGAAAGAACTTTCTGCAGCCATTAACAAACACCAGAATAAACACCCCGAGGCTGCTTTTATTGTTGCTGGTGACTTCAACCACACCAACCTAAAGACAGTCCTCCCCAGATTGCACCAACATGTCTCCTGCCACACCAGACGAGACAAGACTTTAAACCATGTTTATTCCAACTTAGCTGAAGCTTACAAAGCAACACCCCTCCCACATTGGACAATCGGACCATCTCTCCCTGTTCCTCACACCTTGGTATTCACCACTCATCCAACGTGTGAAACCTGCTGTGAGGACAATTAAATTGTGGCCAGAGGGGACAGACGCAGTGCTCCAGGACAGATTTAAAAACACAGACTGGAATATGTTCACCCACACAGACCTGGACCAGTACACCTCATCTGTACTGGATTACATCTCCGAAACCACAGACAGTGTCACCACCCAGAAACGGATCACCATGTACCCCAACCAGAAGCCTTGGATGAACCGGGATGTTCGTCTCCTCCTGAAGGCCCGCAACACCGCCTTTAGGTCACGAGATGCACACGCCTGCAGTACAGCCAGGGCTAATCTAAAGAAGGGCATCAAAAAAGCCAAACACCACTACGAAAAGAAGGTAGAAGAACACTTCTCCAACTCCAACCGCATGTGGCAAGGACTCCAGACCATTACAGACTACAGGACCACCAAACCCTCCCCCGCATCCTCTGATGTCTCCTTCCTCAACGAGCTCAACAACCTTTATGCTCGTTTCGAGCGAGGGAACCCCACAACCACAACCAAAGCAGACGTGACGCCAGACCACCAACCTCTGACTCTCTCCCCCACCGATGTAGGAGCGGTGCGGAGCAGGATCAATGTCTGTGTCCGTGTTCTGGGGAGCTTGCAGGAGTGCTCACAGACATATTCAATCTGTCCTTGGCCCACGGTGTGGTACCGGCCTGCTTCAAATCCACTTCCATCATCCTGATACCCAAAAACTCCAACCCATCTAGCCTCAATGACTACCGCCCAGTAGCACTCACCCCCATCATCATAAAGTGCTTAGAGCAGCTGGTCCTAGCACACTTCAAATCCTGTCTCCCCCCCACCCTGGACCCCCACCAATTCGCATACCGCCAGAACAGGAGCACAGAGGATGCAGTCTCCATCGCACTGCACTCTGTCCTCTCACACCTGGACAACAACAACACCTACGCCAGAATGCTGTTTATAGACTTAAGTTCAGCATTCAATACAATCCACCCCTCACAACTCATCAGGAAACTGACAGACCTGGGCATCAGTTCCCTCATCTGCAAATGGTTACTGGACTTCCTGACCAACCGCCCCCAACATGTCCGGCTGGATAACCACTGCTCATCTATAATCACAATGAACACCGGTGTACCACAAGGCTGTGTGATGAGCCCTTTCCTCTACTCCGTCTTCACCCACGACTGCAGACCTGCCGGTGGTTCTAACACCATCATTAAGTTTGCAGTTGACACCACGGTGATTGGCCTCATCAGTGACGATGAGGCCGCCTACAGGGAGGAGGTGGATCGTCTGGCTAAGTGGTGCGACACAAACAACCTGATGCTCAACACTGAGAAGACCAAGGAGCTCATCGTGGACTACAGGAGGAATGCTGACCCACATCCACCCATCCACATTAAGGGGACGGCTGTGGAGCGTGTGAGCAGCTTCAAGTTCCTGGGAGTTCACATCTCTGAGGATCTCATCTGGACGACCAACTGCTCCAAGCTGGTCAAGAAGGCTCACCAGCGCCTCTTCTTCTTGAGGACTCTGAGGAAGAACCACCTGTCCTCAGACATCCTGGTGAACTTCTATCGCTGCGCCATCGAGAGCATCCTGACCAACTGTATAACAGTTTGGTACGGGAACTGCTCTGCCTCGGACCGGAAGGCGTTGCAAAGGGTCATGAAAACTGCCCAGCGCATCGCCGGAGCACCACTTCCTGCCATAAAGGACATCTACAGGAAGGAAGATATATCTATATCATGGCTAAAGCACTTCTGGATGGATGCAAACTGCATTTCGTTGCCCTGTACCTATGACATGTGCAATGACAATAAAGTTGAATTCTATTCTATTCTATTCTATTCTATACTAATGACAAACGACTCACGGACCGGTACCGGCCGGTGGCTCGGGGGTTGGGGACCGTTGGGTTCGAAGATAAAGGAAATTGAAAATGACATTTAACTGTTGTAACTGTGTGTACTTTTGCTCAGCTACAAAAGGCTCTGGAGGAGCTGGACGAGGACGATCAGTGTTACGACTTCCGTCGAGAGCGACTGACAGTGCACCGAGTTCACCTGTATTTCCTGCAGTATGACTACACGCCCACTGAGGACAACACTGACATCACTCTGGTGGCCCAGCTCTCCATGGACAGGTACTGAACCCGTGTACTGTAATCGTCTCCTGGCTTGGATCTGTGTGCTTGAAAATGTGTGAAATGACCGTGTGTGCCTGCTACAGGCTGCAGATGCTGGAGGCCATCTGTAAGCACTGGGAAGGCCCCATCAGCCTAGCTCTCTACATGTCTGACGCTGAGGCTCAGCAGTTCCTGCGTTATGCCCAAGCCTCCGAGGTCCTCAAGAACCGCAAGAACGTGGGTTACCACATTGTCTACAAGGAGGGCCAGTTCTACCCGGTCAACCTGGTGAGGAACGTGGCCCTGAAGAATGCCAACACACCCTACGTGTTCCTGACTGACGTGGACTTCCTGCCAATGTACGGTCTCTATGATTACCTGAGGTGAGTCCGACTGTCCTGTTGTAAGAAAACCTTTTCATGGCTTGTTTTTTTTTTTTTTTTGAAGAGTGTTACATACAGATGTGGTGTTATAACTGTACTTTTGATACCCTTACCTTACCACTGACTAAAATAAAATAGAGTAATGATCTCTGAGGCCTACACCTTGACTTTCCGCTGTGCTTAGAGGTTGTAATGCTGCGCTGTGACATCCGTTGGTTCTGCGCTGACTCATTTTCCTTATTGCTGCGAGTGGAAACGGTGTTTGCTCCTCAGTGAGGACGCTCTCCTGCTACACAAGATGAACTGAAAACAAGAGTAAAAATATTTTAACACTACTTAAAATTATTATTGGACAAAGAAGAGATGACGTTTCCCTCCTTTCCACCAGGATATTCCTGCCATGGTTCGGTCTAGGTTTTCTGTCTATTTGCCAATTCATTGCGAGTGTTTTTGACTCGATAATATCCGCCTAATAGGAGACGCACTGATCACAAAGTGCTGTGTAGTCTGAGCCCAGCATTAGAGGTGAGTCATGAGTCCTGCATAAAATCCTTTTGGAGTAGTTTTCCTAACCAAGAACCAAAAATCATTCATTATTCATTATTCATGGAATTTCTGGATGTTTTACTTACTTTGAACTTTCAGACTGCAATCCTGTTTTCGAGGGTTTAGTCATCCCTGCTGGTAGATACGTGCTGCTTTAGCTGCCTCTCACTTCCTGTTTGCTGCTGCAGAAAGTCGGTGGTGCAGATGGACATGGCTCACACAAAGAAGGCTCTCGTGGTTCCAGCTTTCGAGACCCTTCGTTACCGTCTGTCCTTCCCCAAATCCAAAGCCGAGCTGCTCTCCATGCTGGACATGGGGACTCTCTACACCTTCAGGTTTCTAATTACGACCCAAAATGAACTTTTCTGATCAGTCGATGATGATTGGAGGATTATTTAACTGGCAATGTCTCCTTCTTCCTGCCTGTCACAGGTATCATGTGTGGCCAAAGGGTCACGCGCCTACCAACTATGCCAAATGGCGAACGGCCACGACGCCCTATAAGGTGGAGTGGGAGCCAGACTTTGAGCCGTACGTTGTGGTGAGAAGAGAATGTCCCGAGTACGACCAGCGCTTTGTGGGCTTTGGCTGGAACAAGGTGTCCCATATCATGGAGCTGGATGCACAGGTAAACGTGCTCATGTACACAATAATCTGGTCAAAGATGGCAGGGGAAGAACGACTGGGTGAGGTGGGGGGATAGTAATCAGTTATAAACTGATTTAAGTAAATCCTTTCGTGTTTCTCGCCGATCGCTTGTCAACTCAGATGTCCGTGAAGTTGTCCCGTCCTTAGCAGAAAAGTATAATGTTTCCATGCTTGACTTTCTCTTTCTCCAAACGTGGCACATCGAGTTGATGCTAAAGAGCTTGATTTTGGTTTCATATGACCACACAGCCTTTTCTGAATCATTTGGATTTTTAAACCTAAGTCATGTGCCTCCTTGAACAGGAGGACCATGCAAGCGCTGCTAGATATCAGTCCAGTGTGGTGTTCTTGGTGTCTGTGGTCCACCATCTTTCTTATGATCATCTTCACCCCATGACGCAAGAGCTCACGTGGAGCTCCAGACAGAGGGGAGAGTGATGGTCGTTTTATATTTCTTCCATTTCTGATTAATCGCCTTCTCATCAATCTTATTGCTGATGGTCTTTGGTCTGTGCCTCATATGCATAATGTATAATGTAATTAAATTTAATTGCAGTTGTAATCTGTGTGTCACATGAGCTCACAGTCAGTATGTGGGAGTCTGGCTGGGCTGTAGGATCTCAGATGCTTGTTTTACTCAGTGTCATATAAATGTCATATAAATTATTGTGTGCCTATTGTGTGTAATGTAATGATTGAGCAACTTCACAGCAACATTCATGTGCTTTTTTTAAAATAAGGCAACACTCCTACTATATTACAGAGAGTACCCCACTGATCCCCTATGAGCAGGATCCTTAGTGGGAAGGAGGAAGTCTCTTTTAATATGGCGTTATTTTTGTGCCATTATCCTGCGCACGTAAAAAAAAATTTGCAGGTGCAAGTGTTGCATTTTGAGGAGAAATTTATTTAGAGTGAAGAAAAACTAAATTTGAGTGAACAAAATTTATTGCTGCGTGCAAAAAATGTATTTTAGTGTTTGCTATTATCCACACACACACACACACACACACACAATAGCAGCCCCTCTCGCTCAGTTTTTGCATTTGCGCTCGCTCGCAATGTGTTGCTTGCGCTCTCAACATTTCTGCCCGTGCGTGTTCAACTCTTTCTCTACACCGTTATATTTGTGCCACAAAACCAGCCAATCACAGACTTGGATGCAAAAAAATCTGATTGGCTGTTCTGGTCTCCAATCAGCTCGAAATGACGAAATGCAGTATCCCAGAATCCATTTAGTCCAAAACTCAAACGAGGCAGTGGCGGAGGAACGCAGAGTGGCGGAGTTTGAAATATTACTCTTTGTGGGTCACAAAATAAACTTTTAAGATATTTTCATGCGAGAATGTTTCTGTAAACTTCAAATATCTGCTCGATTTATCAAGACATCACATATTTGCATAAGTGCCCTAACGTTTTCGGAGATGCCTGTTACCCAGCAGCTGATCGCATAGCTGGACTGGCCACTGGGCATACCGGACATTTGCCCGGTGGACCGATGATGATTTTTCATTTTTATGTTTGTTTGTTTGTTTTTGTAATGGTATAAACAATGAAAGGTGGTGGATTAGCCAATTGGTCATGATCAACTCTGGGCTGGACCAATTACAATACATCCGTATTGAGGGGAAAAGGAACGCGATTCGTCCCGGACTTCAGCGAGAATGAAAAAAAGACACAAAGCTGGAGTTATTCTGTCTTTGGTGCACAGCTGCCTCTTCTTCTCTCATTCTCCCCCCCTCCCTCTCCTGTTGCTATTTCAATCATGAAACTGATCAATGATCAGCTGATCAGCTCTCTTGTTTGCTTATCACCCACTTCGTGCCAGAAACAGGGAACCAGCGGATGTCGCGCTAAACAACAGCACGTTCAAGCTTGATCAGCTGTTGTTAGAATTTATTTAATATTACTTTCTAGTATCAGCTGATGTTTGCTGGAGCCACAGCTGTAAAAGCTGCTGGGCATGATGTCGGTTTGGAAACATGAAGGTGATACAAATCATACATGTGTACAGGGTGGGCCATTTGTATGGATACACCGTAATAAAATGGGAATGGTTGGTGATATTAAAGTCCTGTTTGTGGCACATTAGTATATGTGAGGGGGCAAACTCCTCAAGATGGGTGGTGACCATGGTGACCATTTAGAAGTCGGCCATCTTGGATACAACTTTTGTTTTTTCAATAGGAAGAGGGCCATGTGACACATCAAACTTATTGGTAATGTCACAAGAAAAACAATGGTGTGCTTGGTTTCAACGTAACTTTATTCTTTCATGAGTTATTTACAAGTTTCTGACCACTTGTAAAATGTGTTCAACGTGCTGCCCATTGTGTTGGATTGTCAATGCAACCCTCTTCTCCCACTCTTCACACACTGATAGCAACACCGCAGGAGAAATGCCAGTGTTGCCAAAATGTTTTTTCAATAGGAAGAGGGCCATGTGACAGAAAAACAATGGTGTGCTTGGTTTCAACGTAACTTTATTCTTTCATGAGTTATTTACAAGTTTCTCTTTGTTCACAGTCATTGACATGTCGAAGAGGTTAACACGTGAGGAGCGGATCGAAATTGTGTTGATATCTGGTGAACGCAGTAACCGGGTCATTGCAGCAGATTTCAATGCAAGACACTCTACGAGACCACCCATCTCCCATGCTACAGTCAGCAAACTGCTTGCTTTGTTTTGTGAAACTGGTTCAGTGTTGGATTTGCCAAAATCTGGACGCAAGAAAACTGTCACTAATGAAGAAACATCAGTGGCTG
This sequence comes from Neolamprologus brichardi, assembly GCF_056152115.1. Lineage (NCBI taxonomy): Eukaryota > Metazoa > Chordata > Actinopteri > Cichliformes > Cichlidae > Neolamprologus > Neolamprologus brichardi. Next base: position 41,088,816 of record NC_142104.1, on the reverse strand, counting down.
TCCTAGCTTCATTCAGCAAGAGCCCACAGCGTAGCACTCGCCGTATGTCACTGGAGAGTGGCATTAGTCGAACATCGGAGGATATTAGCTACTCACAAATGGCACCCTTACAAACTCCAGCTACTGCAGCATCTCAATGATGATGACCCAGATCGGCGCACAGAATTTGCAGAATGGGCAAAACAAAAATTGGAACAAGACCCTCAGTTCACGCAGAAGATTTTGTTCAGTGATGAGGCAAACTTTTATGTGAATGGTGAAGTTAACAAACAAAACCACCGCTATTGGTCTGACACTAACCCACATTGGATGGATCCTTCCAAGACTGTTGGAACAACAAAAGTGATGGTTTGGTGTGGTATATGGGGTACAACGGTAGTGGGTCCATTCTTGGTCAAAGGTCCAAGAACGGTCATCGTCCTTTGACTACGATGACCTGGATGACTGAGAACCTTCATAGACACCTGGGTCCATTCTTCATCAATGGAAACCTCAAGGCCACTGGATATTTGAAATTGCTACATGATGATGTGTTTCCCTCTCTATGCACTGAAGCTGGCACGTTCCCTGAGTTTTTCCAGCAAGATGGTGCACCACCACATTATGGGTGCCAGGTCCGAGCATTCCTAGATCAACAGTTTCCTGGAAAGTGAATTGGTCGTCGTGGGCCAGTTGAATGACCCCCAAGGTCTCCCGATCTGACCCCCTTAGACTTTTATCTTTGGGGTCATCTGAAGGCAATTGTCTATGGTGTGAAGATACGAGATGTGCAGCACCTGAAACTACGGATACTGGATGCCTGTGCTGGCATTTCTCCTGCGGTGTTGCTATCAGTGTGTGAAGAGTGGGAGAAGAGGGTTGCATTGACAATCCAACACAATGGGCAGCACATTGAACACATTTTATAAGTGGTCAGAAACTTGTAAATAACTCATGAAAGAATAAAGTTACGTTGAAACCAAGCACACCATTGTTTTTCTTGTGACATTACCAATAAGTTTGATGTGTCACATGGCACTCTTCCTATTGAAAAAACAAAAGTTGTATCCAAGATGGCCGACTTCTAAATGGCCACCATGGTCACCACCCATCTTAGGAGTTTGCCCCCTCACATATACTAATGTGCCACAAACAGGACTTTAATATCACCAACCATTCCCATGTTATTACGGTGTATCCATATAAATGGCCCACCCTGTAGATCACTGTCACAACATCGTTCGTTTTAGTTCAAAGGCTTTATGGTTTATGGTGGTGTAGTCGGCCGAATTTTTGTCAGTTCAGCCTTTTATATTATGTTTAACCCCAGTTCCCACCCGGTCAGCTGGAGGGTAACAGGCATCTCCAAAAACGTTAGAGCACTTATGCAAATATGTGATGTCTTGATAAATCAAGCAGATATTTGAAGTTTACACAGAAACATTCTCGCATGAAAATATCTTAAAAGTTTATTTTGTGACCCACAAAGAGTAATATTTCAAACTCCGCCACTCTGTGTTTCTCTGCCACTGCCTCATTTGAGTTTTGGACGAAATGCATTCTGGGATATTGCATTTCGTCATTTCGAGCTGATTGGAGACCAGAACAGCCAATCAGATATTTTTGCATCCAACTCTGTGATTGGCTGGTTTTGTGGCACAAATATAACGGTGTACACAAAGAGTTGAGCGCGCACGGGCAGAATGTTGAGAGCGCGAGCAACACATTGGGAGCGAGCGCAAATGCAAAAACTGAGCGAGAGGGGCTGCTATTGTGTGTGTGTGTGTGTGTGTGTGTGTGTGTGTGGATAATAGCAAACACTGAAATACATTTTTTGCACGCAGCAATGAATTTTGTTCACTCAAATTTAGTTTTTCTTCGCTCAAAATAAATTTCTCCTCAAAATGCAACACTTGCACCTGCAATTTTATTTACGTGCGCTCAGAATAGTGGCACAAAAATAACGCCATATTTTAACAGGAAAAAGTCTTCCAGCAGAACCAAAACCATGCTCCTTGTGGGAGATAACGTACAGTTTATGCATCCCAGAAGCTGGGAGATGACTGTGTTCCAGCAGCCATCTAACCATGATGCAGTATGGAGCCTAAATCTAAAATGAAGCATTGTCCACATCCATTCACCATAGCAACCACTATTGTGGAGCAATGTGTGTTTGAGATTTAATATGAATTTCTGTGTAATGGGAAAGATTTGCAATTTTTTACCAATTGATCACAGTTAATTGCCATATTGTCACAAAGAGATTGCATGTAATTGCAAACAGATGAACTCCAGGTTATTGCCATTTTATCACCTTCTTGTTGCAGACCTGGGCAACCAAAGATTGCAAGTTCAGTGTACACACTCACGATAATTTTGGTCATCATTTTTGGCTTTTCCCCCACGTGACTGTAGCATAAAATCAATATTCTTAAAGGGTGTATTTAACCCGTCCAATCGAGTTTTGATAAACTTACCCAAACTGTGAGTGGAGGCTGAAAGCCATTTGAAAATGCATTTGTTCTCCATTTATCATCTCTTTCTTCTTTTCAGGAGTATGACTTGATGGTCCTGCCGAATGCTTTCATGATCCACATGCCCCACGCTCCCAGCTTCGACATCTCTAAATTTCGCTCCAGCTCCAGCTACCGCAACTGTCTGAACACCCTGAAGGATGAGTTCCACCAGGATCTGTCCAGGAAGTATGGCTCTGCAGCTCTCAAGTACCTCACTGCCCAGAGAAACATCTAGAAAGTAGACTTGTTAAGAGCAGCTCTGTCAGCCCTGCGAGCTCCGACGTGTACTGACGCTGGAGGGGCTTGGAGTGTATCGAGTGTGGATATAAGCTTTACAGCCCTTTTGAGCATCCCCGGGCTCCTGTGCATTAATTCTCCAGTCGACTGCAACTCGGAGTGACTGAGGACCGGACGCAGAGACGAAAACCAAAACAGGACAGCACAGCTGCGGATTTGTAACGCGGGACTCTGACACGGCCGAAGGGGACAATAGACGAGAGTGGAAACTGATGGGACTAGCTTTAAGGCGAGGAAACAACAACCATATTCTTACAATTTGTTCTGACAATCAGGGCTTTTTTCAAGCAGACACACAGTGAACCAGTCGATCTCCACGGATATTTGGATATTTGGATATTTGGCACCTGGGGGAAAAACTTCCGACATTAGGAATCATATTTGGGAGGCACGTCGAACTGGAGAAAGATTTAAGCCTTATCACTTTCCTGATATTTACTAAGATATTTAATATTTTCTTTTCTTTTTTTTTCTTCAGTGCAAATCTGAACCAATGATAGTGAGCATTTGCATTTACAATGTTTTGATTATGGCTTTACACAAGAATCAGTTTTTTTTCTTTCTATATTTTCTGACCTCTTATAAAGAAATCCATAGTGTCCTGGTCAAACGATTTAAGTTTCTTCTGTGGGCTTCAGGGATGTGCTCTGTGTGTGTGTGTGTGTGTGTGTGTGTGTGTGTGTGTGTGTGTGTGTGTGTGTGACAGAGAGAGAGCTACGGAACGAGCGATCCAGCTGCATCACTGGGCATGTCTTCAACACGCTTACAGCTCGTCTTCAGTGTCACGCTTGCTTCTGTCTTGCATGTAAAGAGTTGCACAACACGTTCTTTTCATGTTGGAAAAATCTACATTTTTCTCCCATGATTCCTCCCTTGGAAACAGAAAATTATTGATGAGATGTGTCATTACCAATTGGGACCAACTCACACGACCAACACCGACACATAATTGTCAGTGATGAGATGAAGCTATTGGCTTTGAAATAAGAGCACGGCGACGGGCAGGAGCTTATTTTTTTGTGCCATTACATTTATAATGTGTCTGAATCACTGGATTGTACGTGCCATCTACTGTGCTGTTTTACCCACTGTGCTGCTGTTTTTGTAAAGTCCAGCTGAAATGTTTCTGCAGCCAAAATTCAGTTTATTGTTATTCCTTTACCTGCAGACTAGAATCTGAAGGATTGAATTATAACAGGAAAAAGAAGCTTCTGTGTCCTCTTCTCTTTGCCAAATTGAATATTTTGCCAAGCTAATTTTACATGAGATTTGAAGCTATTTAAAATGAAACAGCTGACCGGCTAACTCAGAGCACAGGATGTGCTTGAATTTTTACTGACAGAGAAAAGCAAAGAGTAAAAAAGTAGTGTAGTGTTCCCAACTTTGTGTCATAGCCTGTTACATGATATCAGCGATGGGTCAATAAACCTGGAAACCTCCGCTCTCACAGGAATAACGTTGGTGAGGGGTGGTGCAGTTGGAGAACTACATCCTGCACTGACAACCTTGTGATTGCTTTAGTTAACGCGGTCCCCCATAGTTTTTTTTTTGTTGTTGTGAAATGCCAAGTTGCAAACGCTCCCTAACTAACCACTGAGTGATAGTAAAACTATCAGGAGTGCGACACAAACCCGAGAAACTTCAAAGTAAAAGTTGTATTTTTTCAATGAAATGCACAACTTGTACTCTGACACCTGACGTTCTCTGTTTCAGGTCAACCAGAAACCTGATAATTTCACGATTAGTTAGTGAGTGTTTGCAGACTAGTCTTCCATATGAACTACAGATGACCATGGCAATCTTCTAGCAACCAAAGAAATGACAGGGTAGTTTTCAGTGCAGCACTCTTTGTGATTAATTTCACTGAGGGACAGCAGTCACCCACCACCAAGCACTGTCCAACCAGTTGGGGAATACTCATTCCTCCTTAACCGATGAGCCTGCAGGCCTGTGTGACTGGAGACGAATTAATGATGTAGTGAAATCAGAGCATGAGGTCACTGGATATCAAGCGCAATTACAGTAAACTTCCTGTCCAGCAATATTTGTTGTTGCATTTGTTTGTAAGGCTTTTAACATCCACCAAACAAAGTTACAGGTCAAAGTCTGATACAAAAGGCTTTTTTTGTTTTGTTTTATCTGTTACTGGCACAAAAGAGTTTCGGTACGTTGATGTCACAACTGGTAGTAGGGACTCAAGAGCAGAGCGGTTTGACGTCTCCAAAAACAGTTTATTTACAACAGCGGTGCACGATATATACAGTGAAGGGAAAAAATCCAACTCCAGGGAATCACGGGGAAGCTCTCTCACACTCGCTCTCGTCTTCTCGCCCAAACTCACACACGCTCACACAGTAGGGAGGTCACAGGTCCAGGAAGGAAAGTCAAATCACGAAATACTAAGCACATGAGCTGGGAGAATCACTAACGTCTGTAGTACAATCATCCAGCGACGAGAAGATCTGTGTTCCAGCCTCAAATAGTGCTTCAGGTGATGGCAGCTGATTGTTGTCAGGTGTGTGGGCCAAGGGCGGGAGCCCACAGTGAGCTCCGCCCAGGCAGAGAGAGAGAGAGAGAAAAAACAAAACAAACACATGTAGCCTCGCGGGGCCGGCAGGCACGGAGACCATGACAGTTGAGGCTTCATAAAGTCACAATGGTTAGTTTTTTTCCCACCGATGCACATTTATTTGCACTTTGCTCAGATGCATTTAGAAAAGTAACAGAGCCGTGAAAGTGCAGCATCAAGAATTAAATACAGTGTGACTGAATATTTTAAAAAAAAACCTAAATATTTTAATGAGGAAGATTATAAGAAATCAGATTTTCTCAAACGATGATGTCCGTTCAGTTTTAAAGTGTGGTTGAGGATGTCATCACGTGGAAATCAGTGCTGACATCTTGTGCCGGTGGTTTGTTAGTCTTTACAGTGGGAACACTAACCCTGCACCCAGTTCAGATCTTGATACCAAGCTAAGAGCACAACCAGCCTAGTCAAAATATCTGACGTGTATCAAACTGAATAACTTGGTCACAAATCGGTTTTCTTTAAAATCACAAGAATACAGCGAGCGTCCGAATCGGTAAATCTGTTGACAGCTACATGTTCAAGTTTAAAGGTTGTGCCCTCATATGCATATCAGGCAGGGAACCGGCTCCCCTCTTACTATTATGCAGCCGCCTTGGCTTTTACTTTTGTGTAATAGGAAGGAGCAGCATCAGCCATCTTTATATACAGTCTATGTAAACATCCAACAGCAGCAAACTGGAATGCAGCCGTCAAACCAGAATGCTTCTCCTGAAGTCTCCACAACTGATCCGTGTGCTGCAGAAAGATATTTATTTCAGTTGGACTTTATTCATTTTATTTTCTGTTTGTTTTTAATGATGCTCTGTCCAACATTTCCAATCATTAAAGTATGATGAAATACATTTGTCATGTTGTTATGACATGTAGCATTGGACATGATGGATAAGTCCTACTGCTTCAGTTTAGTTTTTGGTTATTTGAACGCTTTGGTCAGTTATGCTCAGAAGCATCCGTGTTTAACGTTATGTTGGAGCTGCCTGCAGGCTGATCACGATGTTGGCATCCTTCCCTGTAGCGCAGGAGAACAAAACAAGTACCAGAGGTGCAGCGTTATCGCTTGTAGCAGCATCGCGCTGTAGTTTTGTTTTTGAGCATTCTCTACAAATTTTCATCTCTACCTGCATTTAGAGGGGAGGGGAAGGCAAGCAGAAAAGACTTCAAGCAGATCTCGTGTAATTTCCACTGCAAATACGGCAAACATGGGAGGTGGGTCACGAGTGACGGTGTATGTGACGGCCGTTTGACGAGGACTGAGTCCAGACGGTGCCGTGAAGAGCCCTGCTCCCTGTCCACTCCCACCCACACCACCTCTATTGCCGTGTTGTTGATTGTGGTAAATGCTAGTGCCTTTGCTGTATTGTGAAACTGGATATTGATTGTACTGTTGTACCGACAGGGCCTGGGGATAGTCAGGCGCTCTATTTATTATTGTTGACTCAAATCGATCATATTTTTCTATGTAAGTGCTTTAAATAAATTTGCCCTTTTTATCACTTGGTCTGTATTTAGTTTTTCAGCATTCTTGACAAACACGACTCCGCTCTGCGTGAGGATGCACATACTCCTCAAGCTCGCTAAAGTAGCATTAAATGAACAAACGCTGCAGCATTTGGATCCAAGGATGTCTTGGGATCTCCAGGAATTCAGAATATTTGCCAAGGTCAGTGGTTTTAAGCCGGCTGAATCTTCCATGTGTGTAATTGGCCTAGTGAAAATTCCAAATACAAACCAAATTGTTTTGGATGAATAGGTCCCCTGATGGCTCTCATCCCTTTTAATGCAAATTACTATACAGTAATTGGATTCAGAACTTTGCCTGCAGTTTGTTCAGAAGTGAATCATTTCTTAACAAATTGGGGTGAGAGAGTAGAAAAGCAAATGAATACACATTTAGAAAAGCATTTATGTTTTCATTCATATGTGTGTGTGTGTGTGTGTGAAGCCAGAAATGCTGACAATACAAAATATTCTGAATATGAGGGAAAGAGTGGGCTGCAATGTGCCCCGGGGCATTTAAGCTTCTACAAATGCATCCAAAATATAGTAAAATGTAGCATAACATGGAAATACACATAGTTACATACGTGTAGTATGCCCTTCTGCTTCTCTGCGTTACATCGTCAAATGCCGAGCAGGTCTTCATCTCATGATTAGCACATGACACATAGACGTAATATCGCTCAAGCTCCCATTTCACAGCAGGTGAACATCCACTTCACACCTCCAGTGTTCTTAGTAACAGCTTATCAGTTCTTAGTCAGCCTCCCTGCATGTAGGCTAACCAAGCCCATATGTGAGTGTAAGACATGCTGTCCAAGAACTTACTGGAAACCTCAAAGTACCTTTCATGCTTGTTTTTTACTGCAGTTATTTTAAAGCTTTTCAGTAAAATCACTGCATTAAAGTGATCTGTGACATTCCTCGAAGACAAGGGCAGAGCCTCTTTGATGGCATCCCGTATGCATCAGAGGAATTATATAGGGCGGTGACGTGTGCAAAGACTTCTGTATTAAAATCTATTTCACACAACAGCACAGAAGCACAAATTTAAACCCTTTTATTGCTGCTGTGCTTTTAGAATGTCAACAGGTAATCGGTTTGTATCCCATTTTTAATAAGTAGAGCTCACTTGGAAGAACTGAATATGATTCCCTTTGATAGACCCCCCCCCCCCCCCCCCCCCCCCCCCACATGCACACCTCTATACACTAGTGGTGCTGAGGATGCAGACTGAGGCTTGAATAGAGCTCTGTCTGAGGTGGAGATGGGGAGGAGGTGGGATGCGCGAAAAGAGTCCGAAAAGGAGAATGAGCACAGATTTAAAAGGCGTGATGTCGAGGATGATTGGCTCAAAGAAGGCGGGTGAGAAGGTTCACTCTTCCTGTTCAGTTAGGTTTTGAAGAACAGTCCAAATCTAACTGAATGTTCTAGGATTTATTTAGTCCATCTACAGCCCCACCTTGACCTACGGCCGTGAGAGCTGGGTGTTGACTGAAAGAGAAACGTTGCAAATTTCCTCCATTTTCCTCCATCCTCACCCTCAGCCTTAAAAAGAAGGGGGGAGGAGCTTGGACATGTCTTGAAGCAGAACTTCTGTTTCTCCGTGTTGAAAGGAGCCAGTCGAGACTCTGTTGTTAAGATCACTTGTTGGGTCTGCGCTTCCACAGGCCCCGCTGGTTTAGAAACTTATTCCCGTTAACGACAAGGAAGCAAGACGAACAGCGATTTTACTAGCGCAAGGGAGGCCCCGGTCGGTGTCTCAGGAAAGCACTCTGAATCCAACCACAGACGACCTCGAGCCCGGCCTCCACTTCCCGCCTTTTATTGACAACAGTTACAGTACACACAAGCACCTCCCATTGTAACCCCCCCTATGGTTATAAAAGATAAGGTACCATGTGTGTATGTGTGCGCACGTGTGAATGCATGTGTGAGAATGTGTGTGTTTGTGTTTGGGGGTGCGTTTGTGTGACCTCCTGCTCACCAAAAGGGTCATAAACAATGTTCCCTCTAATTTTTCATGTGTCTGAGCGAACGCACAAACTCCCTGAGTGGACACTTGGACCACTGTGAGCGACATCAGACGTGTGCACTGTGGTGATGCCAGCATCGAATCCATCCAAGTTACATGTTTATTAAAATAATCAAATTACAGCATTTACATTTATGTTAGACGCTTTTAATTAACTGCTTTAGCCCACTTACAATGGAAATTTAAAAAAATCTTGTTCAAGACCTGTGTAGTATGTTAACACTATTGGAAGTAAAAAAAATAACTTGAACTCCAATTTTGAAAACACAACTTTTTTTTTTTTATAAAGCTCTGACTTGTATTATGAGTCTGTGGTCTGGGAGAGAGTCTGTAACTCTGTCTGCAAAATACAGTATATAATGACCAATGCTGGGCAATTAATTATATAGTTACTTCTTCAAAAAGGTAACCGAGTTTTGCAAACAAAGTTTTTTGCAGCTGTTTACCTAAAAACTATTAAAACTATTTACAGAACAATCAGCTGTTCTGCATCAAATTTGATGCCACACAAATTATTTGTGCCACTCCAAAAAATAATTTCTGTCCACTATGAGATGAAGGAGAACAACAGCCTGATACCTGCAGGCCTGACAACAGCAGATGTATCACTGCTGTAACACCTGTAACATTCAGCAGTCGCCTCATTGTTCTGACACACAACAAAACTATTGACTACACTACACACTAACTACACACTAACTACACACTAACTACACACTAACTACACAAGATTTGCGCTAAACGTCTCAAATCTCTCACATCTCAAAACACCACCATCACTCCTAAAACTTCCCCCCGTTTCTTAACAACTAGATGCCACGTTGCCATATCATTTTTTGATTGGTCGACATGGTACATTTTTCGACCAATAGTAAAGGCTGAGGTTTTTTTGCTTTTGTTTTTGCTCACAGGCTTTCGAGCCTTTTTTCTTATAAAACGGCGTTTTTACCGTTTCTTCCCGCAGTAAATATAAACAACGACAGTATTCAGGAAGAAAACCAAACAGTGCAGATATTTTTATCATAACTCTGGTTTTACGTGGCCGATCAACACAATTTAAAAACTGGTATAAAGTCCACACTTTTCCCGTCAGTTGTTCCGTCTGTCCTGCTCACATCTCCAATGGTTGTACACGTTGTCATTAACGTGGCTTCACTCCACATCAGCCGCTTTGCTAGCTAAAACACCTGTGTCGGCACATAAGGACGCTGTCATAACCTGTCAACGACGTTGATTAGCTGTATGTGAATACCATTATTGGCTGGACTATGGGATAAGGCGGCATCGTTGTAATCCCATACGGGAGCAGCCAGTCACTTACTGACTAACACTGCAAAACAGAATTATTAAAGTATTAATTTTAATTTCAATTCAGGTTAGTTTTCTTTTTTGTGCCCAATGCAGATTTTCTGTGCGCAGAGACCGTGCCAACAGTGCGCAATTGCGCACGCGCGCAGCTTAGAGGGAACATTGGTCATAAAGGCAGGAAATTTACTAAACAAGAAAACAGAACCCTCACATAGGATGTGTCCCTATAAAACACTACAGCCTCCCCCACCAACAGGCTGGGGAGGGTAATAGAAACACAGAAATGTCTTTGATGATGCTGTTTGAACTAAGACTTACAAATTTAAGCAACACAATGACAACATTTAACAATTTGACTCCAACATCACTCTTCATAGTTTCATCCTGACTACATACCCCGTGTACTGCGATTTCACCACGATCCTTTTCACAAACTTTTTCATCAACTTCTGTTTTAGCATGAAATCAATTTCATGTAATAAATCACAGCTGAATTCCCTGTGTAAAAGCTCTGCTATTTTTATTCATAAGATCCATAGATTGGCCTAAACTGTGATCTTGAGTGAAAGAACTTCAATCAAACTAAGTAAATGGTAAATAAATGGTAAATGGCCTGTATTTGTATAGCGCTTTTACTAGTCCCCCCTAGGGACCCCAAAGCGCTTTACACACCCAGTCATCCACCTTTTCACACACTGGTGGAGGCAGCTACAGTTGTAGCCACAGCTACCCTGGGGCAGACTGACAGAAGTGAGGCTGCCATATCGCGCCATCGGCCCTTCTGGCCAACACCAGTAGGCGGCAGGTGAAGTGTCTTGCCCAAGGACACAACGACCGAGACTGTCCAAGCCGGGGCTCGAACTGGCAACCTTCCGATTACAAGGCGAACTCCCAACTCTTGAGCCACGATTGCCCAGAAAAACATCAAGTCACATGGAGTAGCATTTTTAGTCTTGCAGCCAAACCTTACTCACTACCTGATGTGGACCGTGGATTATTTTTGTTGGTTATGCAGTCAGGTTGTGTTTCATATGATAAGAAATACATTTTCCTTTACATATTAATGGGCAATGCAGTTTAGGCGTATCTCTTTTTCTTTCTTCAGAGAGAAGGTTGGAGAATTTTATCAATAAAAATTTTAGGACTAAGCTTCTGACCTTCTGTCTCTAAGTGGGAGCTGAGTCCCATAGCATGAATAATACAGCTACACGCCTACACCTTCTCTTCAGTACAAAACCACATTAAGCAATTTTCTGTGAGCGTTTTCCTGCTCTGACATTTATTGCAAAAGCCTGGAAATTGAATTGTCCTTTGCAGATGTGTTGCTTGAATAATAGGCTCCCTCACCACTTTTCTTTCACTAAAAAAAGAGAGGGAAAAGAACTGTGAAGTCAAGCATTTCCTTATTTCCTATATCTGCAGAAACAATTGAAGTACTGCGATAATAATCTCTTTCAAGACAAACGCCTCCCACTTCCAAAGCAATGCTCACCAAAGCAGAAAGCAGCTGATGTACTGCTGTCATGAAAAAAACAGCAAAGGTAGGAAAGAACCGTTACGCTGCTTTCAAACGGTTGTTTAGAAACAAATACTGGCAGCACTGACCCATGGCTCTCTGGCAGGTTTTTCCCTTTTTTTCTGTTCTTGTTTTGTATGCACTTAATTAATAAAAAGTACAGTTTCTTCTCCCTCTATTGAACATACATGCTCAACAAAAATCCCCAGTTAATCTCAGGGCTTGCCCTGCAGCACAAGTACAATATGCAAATGAATGAATTCATCAAATGCTCTTTTAAGTATCAAACACGATTGTTGAAAAGTTTGTATTTTGCCTTGTAAATTAGATTCCAAGTGATGATACAGAAGCAAATGTAGAAAGGACTGACTGCAGTTTCCTGGACAAAGAGCCACATTTATGAACAGCAGTCAGCAGGAGGTGCTTGGGGTGGATGGAGGGGAGTATCAAACGCAATACTCTGACCCCAAACACTGGCCATTAGGTTAAAGTTGGCGAAAGATGGGATTTTTAACCCGTCAACACAAAGTTATATAAAACCAGACGACCACCTTTATTTATCTCAGACTTTTCATACTGTTTGCCACTATGGTTATTAATACCTTTGGACCTTCAACATAAGTGATTTATTTGCTCATAACTGATATTTTGATTGAATTTGTTCACATATGACTTACTTGAATATCTCATATCAAAGCCTAGCATATTGAACTGTGAGCTGTTTATTCACATCATAAAACATTATCATTATGACCATCATTATTATCATCACATTCATTTTGTCAGGATCCTGGGTCGGAGTGACCCAGGATCCCTGAGCAGTTATGAATTATATTATTATTGTATGTATATTTGGTGTTGCTGTCCTTCTCCCTGTTTGCGTGTGTATATGTGTTTCTGCGGGTGCCTTCAGGCCTGGTGGGTGTGGCCCTGCTGGCGGACTGGCCACACCCAAAGCCACACACCTGCTGCTGATCAGGCCTCGTCGGGGGAGCTACTTAGGAGAGTCTTGGAGCTCCCACCGACGCGGGATCATTCCATGAGACTCCACGTTAGTCATCCTGTTGAGCTGAGTTAGTGTGTGTATGCCCGCGGTTATATGTGTCCTGACGGCTGCATCTATAGTGTCCCAAGGAGAAGTGTGGAGCGCCAGACAGCAGCCAGCACGAGGAGTGCTGAGACACGGGAGCGGAGAGCACTGAGACACGGACTGTTCACGGAGAGACACGACACGGGAGTCAGGGAAAGCACGGGGATTTATAGTTGTTTTGTACCATACACTGTAAATAAAGAGCACTGTTTGCATCGCAGAGTACCGCGACTGGGTCCTCCTTTCCCCACATCCCCACGGTCTGCCAACACAGACCGTGACACATTTTTTATATGTTGCTTATAGTTATCACTGTTAAAGACCTAACTCAGATCATAAAAATGTACATGTTAATTTTTTAAACTATTTTAATATTCTTTGTAAATATTTTTATATCCCAAGTACTCTCATTAAAATTCCTTAATTTGCTAAGTTGTTATTCCTTACTTACAACAGATCCACTGAAAAGTGCAGGTGAAAGGGAAACGAATGGTAAATGGTGAATGGCCTGTATTTGTACAGCGCCTTACTAGTCCCTAAGGACCCCAAAGCGCTTTACACATCCAGTCATCCACCCATTCACACACACATTCACACACTGGTGATGGCAGCTACATTGTAGCCACAGCCACCCTGGGGCGCACTGACAGAGGCGAATGACAGGTGTGAAAAAAGATTTACCTTCACATTGCACATTGCTCCACCCGGACCTCAGCCCACGTCTCCAGTGGTGGAATAAACAACCCCCTGCTCATAAAAGCAGCTGTTTCTTTTCTTCTGTCATAAAACTCGTGTCATAAAGACACACAACACGCTCCATGTTGAATAACATCTTTATTTCTTTCTTCTGTTGTTCCTTCCCAGTTGTTTTATGGATAGTACATTATAATACTGGCTTGAATAATGTCGGGTCTGTGCTCTATGATATATAGTTCTACAATGGTATATAGATCATAGTCTGCCTCCGGGTATCTGAGGTTATCGTCCCATCTATTAGTCCTTCCCTTCACCTAAAACCAAAGGTGAATGATCGAAAGTTTTTCTAAAACTGTCTACGCACCCCAGCCTTGTTGTTTTACCTATACAAACACTACATGTGTTTAACTAACGTCAGGTATGTCAGAATGAACCACACTCCCCACACTCACCTGCTTCATCCTCCCAGCAACTCCTCTTAGCTGCTCTCCAGTTAACGTCCAGTGTTTTTTAAACTTTTCAATTTTATTCAATTCAATTTTATTTATACAGCGCCAAATCACAACATCAGTCGCCTCAAGCCGCTTTATATTGTAAGGTAGACCCTACAATAATACATACAGAGAAAAACCCAACAATCATATGACCCCCTATGAGCAAGCACTTTGGTGACAGTGGGAAGGAAAAACTCCCTTTTAACAGGAAGAAACCTCCGGCAGAACCAGGCTCAGGGAGGGGCGGGGCCATCTGCTGCAACCGGTTGGGGTCCACCAAACCTGATCTCCTTGTAGCAGCAGAAGTTGTACCAATTACAAACATATACAACTGTCACCGTCTACAATACACGAAAATAACATCAAATTTGTATGTAATCAAATAAAGTGACACAGTTTCAAACAGTTTTAGCTCAATTTTCAAAGCTGAGACTTTGAGAAAAAGTAACATTTTCTGAATATTTGTAAACTGACTTAAGAGTAAGCAGCTCTGACAGCTTCATGTCCCTGCAGAGATTATTCCAGAAAAAATGGCACATTTTCTCTCTAATTCTGACTCTGTGGACAGATATTTGGAAACTATTGTGAGCGCAAAGACAGCCAGGATTTTAATTTTACATGTACTGTATGTGCAAAGATAAAAGAGAAGCAGACCCAGGAGAGATTTATATTTAATAAAGAACCTACGGGCATATCCGCAGATACACAGATGGTTAGCAGCTGCATACAGACAAGAAAGGTATGTTTGATTTCCACTGCCAGGAATGTACATGTGAAGCTCCGTGTGTAGACAGTATCCTTGTTGTTTAGGAGCTGGCCAAGTGTAATTACATTTATTGTATTTACATTTTTTATATTTCTATATTACACTAAATGATCATTTATTTTCCATGTTTCAATAATGACATTAATGTATTGTTGCTGGTTGGTGAAAGAAAAAACCCAACACTGTTTTGTATTGAGCTTTGATTCGATTAACCCTTTTAGAGCCGTTACCAACCAGTGTACCACAATCTTAAATGTAGAGTGTAACCAAGTGAAACCAAGAAAACATCCTTTCCTAGAGAATCCTCAAGCTTACATTTTCCAGATCGACTCCAGATTGTGTCAACAGAATCTTTGCTCTGTGCTCAGTGTTTGGCTAGAAGGAGATGATGAAGCCATCAGAGGATGGAGGTGGGTACAGGCCAGTTTTTACTCTTACAGTCTACACAGTATAAATGTGGATCCAGCAGAAAACTATTCGCATCACTGGCCCAGAAGAGTCGTCACCCGCCTCAGATCAATGGCAATACCTCTCCCCTCTCTTTCTGCCTGGTCTCTATGAGCACTATAAAGGGGAGGATGCCACTTTCTCCCTGACTACAATGAAGAATGCATCCAACATATTTATACACATATAGGATCATATCTGGGCTTTATTGACTGTTGGGTTGCTCCAGCCAGGGTGTCCTATTACAGATTTTGAATAAAAAAGTTTAATTTTAAAAAATAACAAGTCCTGCTATTTATCATAATGTATTTGTATAAATGTTCCATCCAGTGGGATGCCATAGGTAACAGTGAGATTTGTTACATGGAAGGCATCCCACGCTAACCAAGTAGGTTGAGCACCTCTGCATTTCACACTGAGGTATAAAAATAGATGGACATTACCCAAACCCAAATTCCAGCCCGACCAGTAACCAAAGCTGGCTCACTGTCAAGCAAATGGTTGGTGAGAGGTTTTTTTTCTTGTATGCATTTGCTCTATTATATTTATTGTAATATTATATAGTAAAAACAGCCATTCCATTGTGACTCAAAAAAAGTTGGACAGTAATTTGGATGCACATCTATATCTGTTAAAGTCTGTTGAACTAAAGATGAAAAGTATTTCCTTGCAATTAAAAAGGTCAAAATGCCTCCATATTACTCGTAGACTGAAAAACCCAAACATCATAAATGTTATAGCAAGTGTGGCAGATTTCATTCTCTAGCCATCCATGATGTGTTTTGCATATTATGTCTCTGACCTGGCAAAAAATTCAATCCACACCAAACATGAACTGTGTACCACCGTCCAGTTGGACATCTATTCAATTCAATCCAGTTTTATTTATATAGCGCCAAATCACAATAACAGTCGCCTCAAGGCGCTTCATAAATACAGAGAAAAACCCAACAATCATATGACCCCCTATGAGCAAGCACTTTGGCGTGACAGTGGGAAGGAAAAACTCCCTTTTAACAGGAAGAAACCTCCAGCAGAACCAGGCTCAGGGAGGGGCGGGGCCATCTGCTGCGACCGGTTGGGGTGAGAGAAGGAAGACAGGATCTGAATCTGGATTTGTTGTATTTTCTAGAGAAATTCATGTTTCTCAATTTTTCTTTTCAAATTTGATCAGTTTTCAGTTGTGAATATGTGTCCTCGGAAAAATGATTTAAATATCGACATTTGCCTTTAGCAGTCGTAAACCGTAGTTCCAAAAACTGTTGGAGTAAGAGCTGAAGTAATGTCATGACTTCCAACTTTTTTTTTGATAAGATAAGATAAAACTTTATTAATCCCTCGGGTGGGTTCCTCTGGGAAATTTGTTTTCCAAATAGCACAGCACCGACAGAAGTTACAGAGTTAAGAATATTATATATTCAATTCAATTCAATTCAATTTTATTTATATAGCGCCAAATCACAAGAAATGTCGCCTCAAGGCGCTTCATAGATACAGAGAAAAGCCCAACAATCATATGACCCCCTATGAGCAAGCACTTTGGCGACAGTGGGAAGGAAAAACTCCCTTTTAACAGGAAGAAACCTCCGGCAGAACCAGGCTCAGGGAGGGGCGGCCATCTGCTGCGACCGGTTGGGGTGTGAGAAGGAAGACAGGATAAAAGACATGCTGTGGAAGAGAGACAGAGATTAATAACAGATATGATTCAATACAGAGAGGTCTATTAACACATAGTGAGTGAGAAAGGTGACTGGAAAGGAAAAACTCAATGCATCATGGGAATCCCCCGGCAGCCTACATCTATTGCAGCATAACTAAGGGAGGATTCAGGGTCACCTGGTCCAGCCCTAACTATATGCTTTAGCGAAAAGGAAAGTTTTAAGCCTAATCTTAAAAGTAGAGATAGTGTCTGTCTCCCGAATCCAAACTGGAAGCTGGTTCCACAGAAGAGGGGCCTGAAAACTGAAGGCTCTGCCTCCCATTCTACTTTTAAATACTCTAGGAACAACAAGTAGGCCTGCAGAGCGAGAGCGAAGTGCTCTAATAGGGTGATATGGTACTACAAGGTCATTAAGATAAGATGGGGCCTGATTATTTAAGACCTTGTATGTGAGGAGCAGGATTTTGAATTCAATTCTGGATTTAACAGGAAGCCAATGAAGGGAAGCCAAAACAGGAGAAATATGCTCTCTCTTTCTAGTCCCTGTCAGTACTCTTGCTGCACCATTTTGGATTAACTGAAGGCTTTTCAGTGAGTTTTTTGGACATCCTGATAATAATGAATTGCAGTAGTCCAGCCTGGAAGTAATAAATGCATGAACTAGTTTTTCAGCATCACTCTGAGACAGGATATTTCTAATTTTAGAGATGTTGCGCAAATGGAAGAACGCAGTCTTACATATTTGTTTAATATGTGCGTTGAAGGACATATCCTGGTCAAAAATGACTCCAAGGTTCCTCACAGTGTTACTGGAGGCCAAGGTAATGCCATCCAGAGTAAGAATCTGGTTAGATACCATATTTCTAAGCTTTTCAGCGCCGAGTACAATGACCTCAGTTTTATCTGAGTTAAGAAGCAGAAAGTTAGCGGCCATCCAAGTCTTTATGTCTTTAAGACATTCCTGCAGTTTAACTAATTGGTGTGTGTTATCTGGCTTTATGGACAGATAGAGCTGGGTGTCATCTGCATAGCAGTGAAAATGTATGCTATGTCTTCTAATGATGCTGCCTAGGGGAAGCATGTATAATGTAAACAGAATTGGTCCTAGCACTGAACCCTGTGGAACTCCATAATTAACCTCAGTGTGTGAAGAGGACTCTCCATTTACATGCACAAATTGGAGTCTATTAGATAGATATGATACAAACCACTGCAGTGCAATACCTGTAATACCTACAGCATGTTCTAATCGCTCTAATAGGATATTATGGTCAACAGTATCGAATGCTGCACTAAGGTCAAGAAGGACAAGCACAGAGATGAGTCCACTGTCAGAGGCCATAAGAAGATCATTTGTAACCTTCACTAAAGCTGTTTCTGTGCTGTGATGAACTCTGAAACCTGACTGAAACTCTTCAAATAAACCATTCCTCTGCAGATGATCTGTTAGCTGTTTGACAACTACTCTTTCAAGGATTTTTGATATGAAAGGAAGGTTGGAGATTGGCCTATAATTAGCTAAGACTGCTGGGTCTAGAGATGGCTTTTTGAGTAAAGGTTTAACTGCAGCCACCTTGAAGGCCTGTGGTACATAGCCGATTATTAGAGATAGGTTGATCATATATAAGATCGAAGAATTAATCAATGGCAGGACTTCTTTGAGCAGTTTTGTAGGAATGGGGTCTAAAAGACACGTTGATGGTTTGGAGGAAGTAATTATTGAAGTTAACTCAGAAAGATCGATTGGAGAAAAAGAGTCTAACTTAACATCAATGGTACTAAGAGTAGCTGTAGATAATATTACATCTGTGGGATGATTATTGGTAATTTTTTCTCTAATGATAAAAATTTTATTTGTGAAGAAGTTCATGAAGTCATCACTAGTTAACGTTAAAGGGATGGTTGGCTCAAAAGAGCTCTGACTTTTTGTCAGCCTGGCTACAGTGCTGAAGAGAAACCTGGGGTTGTTCTTATTTTCTTCAATCAGTGATGAGTAGTAAGCTGTTCTGGCTTTGCGGAGGGCTTTCTTATAAAGCAACAAACTATTTCTCCAGGCTAATTGATGATCCTCTAAATTTGTGACACGCCATTTCCTCTCCAGATTACGAGTCAAATATATATATATATACACACACATATATAAATACAAAGACATATATAGATAAAATATACAAAGGGGATAAATAGAATAAATAGGAATAAAAATAAAAATAAAAATAAAAATACAAGTGAATTGCACATTTAAAGTATTGAGGTCTATTGCACCGCTGATTATTAACAAAAGTATTGCACAAAAGGTAATTGCACAGTGAAGAGAAGAGGCACTACAGCTTAGTTGTTCCCCCCTCCTTTGTCCTCCTGTTTCCCCTCCCTCTCCCCTCCAGAGAGGAGTTAAACAGTCTGATGGCGTGTGGGACAAAGGAGTTTTTAAGTCTGTTGGTTCTTGTCTTTGGGAGAAGCAACCTGTCACTGAACAGACTCTTCTGGTTGTTTATGGCCGTGTGCAGAGGATGCCCAGCATTGTCCATAATGTCCAGCAGTTTCTTTAGTGTCCTTTTCTCTGCCACTGACACCAGAGTGTCCAGCTTCATGCCGACCACAGAGCCAGCCTTCCTGATCAGTTTTTCCAGCCTGGATGAGTCCTTCTTTGCTGTGCTGCTCCCCCAGCACACCACAGCATAGAACAGTACTCCAGCAACCACCGACTGGTAAAACATCCTCAGGAGCTTCCTGCGGATGTTAAAAGACCTCAGCCTCCTGAGGAAGTACAGTCGGCTTTGGGCTTTTTTGTACAGGTGCTCTGTGTTGCATGACCAGTCCAGTTTATTGTCCACCCACAGCCCGAGGTACTTGTACTTGTTGACCACCTCCACCTCCTCCCCCTCTATCTGAACCGGCAGTGGACCTGCTCTGGACCTCCCAAAGTCCACAACCAGTTCCTTAGTCTTTGAGGTGTTGAGTTGCAGGTGGTTTGTGTGACTCCATGCGACAAAGTTCCTCACCAGACTTCTGTACTCCTCTTCCTGGTCATCCCAGATACACCCCATGATGGCTGTGTCGTCTGCAAACTTCTGAATGTGGCATAATTCAGAGTTGTAGCAGAAGTCAGAGGTGTACAGGGTGAAGAGAAGAGGGGACAGCACAGTTCCCTGTGGTGCTCCTGTGCTGCTGACCACAGTGTCAGACGTGATGTCCTTTAGCCTGACGTACTGTGGCCTGTCGGTGAGGTAGTCGGAGATCCAAGCCACCAGGCAGGGGTCCACCTCCATCCTGTTCAGTTTCTCCTGGAGCAGACAGGGCCGGATGGTATTAAAGGCACTGGAAAAGTCAAGAAACAGGATCCTGACCGTGCCTTTTCCCCCATCGAGGTGTGAGTGGGCTCTATGCAGGAGGTACAGGATGGCATCCTCCACTCCGACACCCGCCTTGTAGGCGAACTGTAGTGGGTCCTGGGCATGTTGTACCTGTGGTCGGAGGAGGTTGAGGAAGAGCCGCTCTAGAGTCTTCATAAGATGTGATGTCAGTGCCACCGGTCGGAAGTCATTCAGCTCATTGGGCCGGTTCCTTTTGGGGACCGGGACGATGCAGGATGTCTTCCATAGGGCGGGAAGACATCCTGCATCATCCAACTTGAACCTTAGCAGTCAATAAAGCACATATATGATCCTATCCACCCCAGTTTAAATATGTTGAATGCATTCTTCTTCTTCATGTAAATCTAGCCGTACCATTATGAATATCCTGCTAATGGGTAAACCGACAAACCAATCCAATCACAAAAGTACCATTGCATCGGTGACAAATAATTCTTTGACACAATATTGTAGCGGTCCATTTTTTCAAAGATGTGCGGAAATATAAGCCCCGATGAGAATGACGTACTGTAAACACAAGTAATTAGGTCATTTCTGCAAAGTAGTGGGAAAAAGTGTGTTCTAAGATGATTTTATTGTTTAAATGAGCTATTTTTAACTGTTTCCTAACCATTATTGAGTAATGTTTTGTGTGCAACGCTGACAGAGTAGTGCCTTAGTCCAGTGAACCCAGAGAAGTACTGTCCTGCAGTCTGCAGTCAGTGTTCTCCTCCTTCTGCCTCCATAGGTGGATGCTGTTTGTCCTTGGTGGAAACTTTTCTGGGGGGGTTTCAGGAACACTAGCATGAGTTGTGTGGGACCTTGAACAGTGCATAGCACTGCAAACACACAATGTTAATTTGCTGAGTGTGGATAACAGTAGCAGCCAGGCTAGCGTCCACCCTCCTGTGCATAATTTTTCAGTCGTGTGGTTATATGTCAGTTTAGTCATATATTTAATTACCATTACGTTTCTGCGCCAAAGTGCTATAGAGCCCTGCATTTAGCAAGGCAGTCGTCTGTCTTACCTTCCGCTTTGCTCGTGACTCCTTTCTGTAGCAGACAGAAGGTTGCTGTTGGATACACGTTTAGAGCAAAGTAATTTTACTTCACTGATGTTTTAAAATGTTTTCATTCTGGTTCAATCATTCACAGCAATTGATAATTCTGTCTGGAAAATTACAGTGTGAAATACACATCATCATTGTTGTTCACTGTCTAAGACTGAGATGATGGAACACTGAAACAATTACATTTCTTTGTGGTTCTTGTTGAACAGTATCTGTGGGCTCTTTCTGCTCTGAGACTACAATAAGCCTTTTATGTGTAATAATTGTAATGGTTTGTTATGAGGCAAGAATGCAGGAATATCACTTGCTTGATTACATTTCACACATTTCATCTCACTTTGTGCTTCTCCACTAACAAAATGTTCATGATCTCAGTCTGCCTCTCTAAGGGCAACTTAGCTTTACAGAGTTGAACTTGCAGCACATAATACCACAACACCCACATAGTAATAACTTACAAACGATCTCTTCTGACCATTTTCTTGTAGCTGTGTATTGATTTCACAGCAACTAACAACAAAGTTACATTTACTCCACGCTTGTGCGCGCGCACACACACACACACACACACACACACACTGTTTAAATTTATTTATTTTTATTTACACATTTAATTTCTATTTTTTTTACAATTAAGTAAACTTTTTTTTTAAACTTCCACCTGACGGGGCGCCTGATGTGCTGTTGGCTCAGGTGCCTCTCAGCAGCCAACAGTTAGGAAAAGTGGATCAGAGATCCTTCCTCTCACATTTGACATCACACGGCTCAGTGAGGAGGCCACAGAAGCAGCAGAATTTAATGAGGGCGAAGGGGTGAACACGCATTTACACAACGGATTCATTAGAGAGACATATTGCAACATTTGGTAAATGACGCCCAAATGGTGCAGCGTTGATGCTCTGCGAAATCTGTGTGTCCAACGATAGATGTAGGCTGCCGGGGGATTCCCATGATGCATTGAGTTTTTCCTTTCCAGTCACCTTTCTCACTCACTATGTATTAACAGACCTCTCTGTATTGAATCGTATCTGTTATTAATCTCTGTCTCTCTTCCACAGCATGTCTTTATCCTGTCTTCCTTCTCTCACCCCAACCGGTCGCAGCAGATGGCCGCCCCTCCCTGAGCCTGGTTCTGCCGGAGGTTTCTTCCTGTTAAAAGGGAGTTTTTCCTTCCCACTGTCGCCAAAGTGCTTGCTCATAGGGGGTCATATGATTGTTGGGCTTTTCTCTGTATCTATGAAGCGCCTTGAGGCGACATTTGTTGTGATTTGGCGCTATATAAATAAAATTGAATTGAATTGAATTGAACGTGGCCCCAGGTCTCCAATTACAGACCAAACTTCTGATCTGGAGCAGAGGCCAAAACACCTGCTCACAACATCTGCTGAGCTCACTCGAGGAACTCTTAGTGTACATGTGTGTGAATGTGTACGTGCACGCAGGGCTTTATTTTACATGGCTTCATTATGATGGAGGAATTGTATCCGATGCGTTAAAGCAGAATAATTCAGGATGAAACAGAACTGCAAAATTTCAGAATCTACAGGTAAATCTACAGGTAAATCTACAGGTAAATCTTGTGGTAGTGAGACTGAACAGATTGGATCTTTTAGAAATCCAACAAAGAACAAATTCTAGTTTAGGTGTGCCTCCAGAGGCTTTTTTAAAATAGACTGCAAACAATATCTCTACAGTGATGAAACTACTTCAGATACAATGTTACAGGCCTCAGACCACAAGCTAGGCTCCTTCCTTAAACATGATAACTGAATCCTTTTATAATCATCAAAGCAAAAGCAGTCAGCAAAGATAAAAGACATTTGAGTGCAGGTTTAGTTACCATCAGCTAATGAGCAGTTTGCACACACACACACACACACACACACACACACACACACACACACACACACACACACACACACACACACACACACACACCTACACACACACACACATAGGCTTAGACCTTGCCTAAATCACGCAACAAATACAGCTTTATCTCATCTTGAGAACTATTAAAGTTCCCTCTTCCTACAGCTCGTAGTAATTTATCTGAACAAAACTGTGCACATGATTTGACTTTAGTTAAATGACACTTCAGAAAAGCTTCGACATATTGTTTCGAGAGATGAACTTAGCTAACAGCCTGAGGAAGATCCGCAACAAAACATGTTAGCTTGTAGCAAAACTGTTGTTTTATACAACAACAAATAAGTTGATTTAAAAATAGGTGATTCTCAAATGCAGTTTTTCTTGCATCCAGCTGGAAAACAAACACTGACATGCTCAGAGACGATGCAGGGCTTCATCCAGAAAATGGATACATGTGTCAATTTAGACCATGACATTCAGCTACTCTTCCATTTCAGTCACCACAGGCCACATTATAATTTACACTTGAATTTTCCTTAATGGAATGAAGTGATAAGACCAGAACCGTGTGGTACATTACATCTGATATTTATTCAGCTGGAACATGACAGAAGTAGTACCTGTGACAGAAATGAATATGAAAATATGGCTCAGGCAGGTACAACTAATCCACTAATGAATGTATGATTTATATCATAGTCTCATGATATGGTTAAAAGGGCTGAGTGAGGTTCAAACTCCCTCCTCTAAACTACAACATATTTAATCCAGATTTCTAATTATAACCAAAAGAATTCAGCTGCTCCACAGACATCATCACTTATACATTTACCATCATGCCCAACCTGATGTCAGCTATAAAAGAAAGTTTGTATGATGCATCATATGATAGAAGCATCCCATCAGTATTACTCATCTCATGATAAATCCAAGTCAAAGGCTCATACTGCTTTATGTAAATAGTAGTGCTGTCAAAATTAACGCGTTAATGCGAATTAATCCGCCATCACGGTCAACGTGATTTAATTTTTTTAACGCAATTAATGCATCTGGAGTGCAGAATGACTCAAAATCCCTGAAATGTTTCTGTCTGTCTGTTAGGGCAGACCTATTACTATCGTTGAGAACATGTGGTTCACAGAACTTTGGTTCCTCGTTTTGAGGACTTGAAGCCTCTCCAAGAGTGACAGAGAGAGAGGGGATAAATGTTTACAGAGTTTTTTGTTAACATGAATGTTAAAGATGTTCAATAAACATGTTAAGTGCAGATATTTTCCCTTTTTTCTTGAGTCTGTTTGCTCATGCAAAATGAAATGCGATTAATATAGCATAAAAATGAATTAAATTGTGATTAATCTAAATTAATCTACAGTAACCCTGCGATGAATCAGATTAAACATTTTAACTGTTTGACAGCACTAATATATATTATATATTAGTGTATACTTACCTATTAGTACATAGGTTTTTTAAAAAGTTGTATTTCACAGTAGAGAACCTGTGCTAAAAGACAATTTTCTTTGAATTTAAGCATTTAACATTCTTTGTGTTTATTCTGCATTTACTTGATTATATTGCATAAATGTCACAAGCTTAAATATAAAGTTGAAAAAACATTAGTTTTAGCCAGGTTATTGATCAAGTAATTGCAATTAATCGTGATTATTTACAGAAAATTGTGAGATTAAATTATTATTTTTTTAAATTATTAAATTGAGTTCTTTTGGATTCTTTGCGGCCAAAAAAGACACAGCTCATAGTGGTCTTTTACTTAAAAATGATCTTTAATTTCACATATTCCAGAATACGGAGACTCAGCAGACACGTCAGCCAAAGTCTGAAGCACAAACAGGAAGCTTAGTTATATTTATATACTCCATCCAGACGTCACACACACTAGACGTTTCGATCAAACACTCTGCTTAGTTTCACTTTCTGCTCTTGCAGTTACCATGCTCTTGCAAAAGCATGTAGTTTCCTGTCAGTATTTTTGGCACAGACTGTACTAAGAGACGGCCCTTTTAAACTATATTAAAAGCAAATAACAGTAAACACTAAATAAGGATTAACAATATAATTATTTCATGACGTAATCTATTGACATCACTGATAAATAGTGATTATTATATAGTAGTAACTCTGTTACAGACAGACGTAGCTTCCATGAAAACTGAGCCCACAGTGTAGATTTAAGGTTAAATCTACACTGTGGGGTGAATGTAGCTCAAGAGGCAGTGCAGGTCACCCACTAATTGGAAGGACTAACAATATAATTATTTCATGACAATTCTTCCCCTTTTCGTGTTTCCCAAGAAACACGACATAATTCCTAATCTATCCCATTAAGTCTACTTTCATGTGAGGATAATAGCTAGAATATAACAAAAGGAATCATATCAAAATGAAACCTTTCAATTGCCCAACCCTTTAGGTCCTCCGTCCCCTCAACGAGTTGTACACTTTCAATGTTCCCTTATTACTATAGCATAATTACTTGTATCCACAACAAATAAATCAAACAAATAAATCAAGCCCTTATACAGCACCTCGCGTTTACGCTGGGCTGTGAGCTATCATTGCTTCTCTTCCTACCATCCCCTTTTGACCCCAGAGTCACAATTTAACCCCACTTCTGACTCCCCTCAATGCTCACTATAAAATCCAATTATATATGATTAACTTTATCCTATTAAGAGGTCCCATATTACTATTTGGAAACAGCCTCTACAGAGTTAAGTTTTCTCACCCCCTCTACGGGTAACATAAATCCAGTCTTAACACTATTTCTTGGGCAATTTACCTAATATAGAAATCCTACAAGGTATTCCTAAAGTCCCTATCATACTCTTTACAAGCTCTATCACATTTGCCCTATATGGTTGTCTCAGTCTTCACATGTTTCCTGTCGACCTATTCAGAGCAGGCCTATTTTCACACCTTCTGCATTACTTCTTGCTAAGCAAAGACAAAGCAAACTGTTTTTCAGCTCTACCCCAGAAACTAATCTACGTCATGTCTGTGTCTGTAAGTGTGCATTAAAAAAACTGTTGCTATACATATTTGATATATTTGACATATTTTATATTTGATTTCATTTTGTTCCTCTTGATGTAACAGTGCATTCTATAAACTTTAATTGACTTCTACAGTGGCCTATTTTGTTAATGGCATGAGTTATATTAAAAAGTTTCTCCCCTTTAGCATTTGGCATTTTCCCCACAATATAATCTAGTACCATAATCTAACCCCAGTCAATAAAACAGAATTTTCTCAAAGCAAACATCAGCAACCCAAAATCAGCAGCCCCAGAATTGAGTCTTCCACTCCTCCTGCTCATGGCAAAAGCAAAGCAAAGCAAAGCAAAGCAAAGCAAAGCATCCCCCTTTCTCTTGCCAGCGTGGTGAATTGTTTGTCCACATTTATTCATCCTACGCTTGGTCCAGTCACACACATTCATTCACACGCATTCATACCAGGTATTGCTGATAGTGGAGACTCCTGCGCAAATAATCAGATTCTCCACCCTCAGCAACATGAGCTCATTCATTTGTTTTATTTATTTATTTATTTATTTTTAGGAAAATAATTCTTTATACTCTTTTACTGGATCGAGTCGCTACAATCCTTTAAGACAGAGACTTACAACCTGATCAGGTTCCCACAGGTGTAATCTGGAAAAGGTCACCTTATCTTTGTTCTCCCGGAAATTTTACAGCGCTGTTAATTCAATCTTGCAGGCCTGCTTACAATAAATAAGAAAAAGAGAGCTGATTATTAGCTCCTCAAAACACAAAACATAATCACCTGACAGGTTTTCTCTAAGTGCACTGTTACAATTTTAAAGGGCCCAATTCTGGACATGTCCATGTTTACTAAAACTCCCTCTTTTTAAAATAAGAAAACAACCCAAACCTACCTGACAGAATCCACCCATCACTCAAACAACAACCCCAAAGATCTTAATCACAGAAAAAATTTCACTTGTTAATCTATTGATATGGTATTGGGATTAGAACTTCAGGGCCACAAAAGTTTTGCCCTACTCTTGGTTTAATTAATACGTTCATAGTCTGAAATCAGACTTAAAATCACTCCCTCTGTTCATTTTTCCCCACATCATATCTCAGTGCCTCAGATTCCACAGCGTCCTGAGAGTCTGAGGTCAACTGATATAATTTCACCTGCTAAATACACAGAAATCTTGTTAAAAGCCACAGTTTGCACACAGTAATGTTCCCCTTTAAGCACTTTAACATACTTAGATTTAACATAACATATAAACCCGTTATAACAATGTGTCATCACTAAATTATAAATTTCTTGTCCAAATCTGCACTTCTGAACAGACCTGACCACTTTATTTAATTAATCCTCCTCAGTCTCTGCTGTTTCCTCCATTGAAAGCCTGTGACACCCAACCACACAGGAAGCTTCTTTCTCACCACTCATTTCAGCTAATTTGCATACTGAGTCATATCTCAGGAAGTTACCGTGACAAGAGAAAGACACATTTAAATCTTACCACATTATTAAATTATTTTCTTTTCTTCCTAGAGTAATCACTTGTTTTGCTCAATCGCCACAAGAGCACTTCCAATTCACTGTTTTAAAACTACTTTAAGCTTTTAATCACTTTTCATTTTCACCAACGTCACTCTCTTGTCATGAAACTTCCCTGAGTTATTCCTCAACTTCAGGGTTTAAGTGTGTTCACACTATTTTAACACTGGTAAACAGACTCACATGCTCAACATGCTGTCTAATCCTCATGAGCTCTCTTGTATTTGTAAGGTTAATGCATTTTCTGTTTGTGTGTGTGATTTTGTATATGTTTCTTTTTGCAGTGTTTCAGACTCCTTCACAATTTTCCCACTTAAGCAGTCAGTTTTCTCTTTCCCAAGTTTGCTGGCCCAAATTTTGATTTCCCACCTTAAATAACAGCAGTCCTTGTTTTCAGCCAATTCAACCAGAAACTTGGCCTGAACGTTTCCAGTGATGTTAACCTATAACTTTCTTCCGACTGCTGCATGTGGAAAATTGATCCAGGTCTGCTTTGCACATAAAAATAACAAAACTGAGACAGCTTGTGGGGATAGGTTAATTGGATAATCCAAATTGTCACTAGGTGTGAATGTGCGAATGAATGTGAGTGTGAATGGTTGTCTGTCCCTGTGTGTTGGCCCTGCGACAGACTGGCGACCTGTCTAGGGTGTACCCTGCCTCTCGCTCTATGACAGCTGGGATAGGCTCCAGCGCCCCCCGCGACCCTGAAAAGGATAAGCGGAAGCGAATGGCTGGCTGGGAGACATTTTCATTATTATCATGAGTGCTTAATAATTAATTATCATGAGTGCCACTTCTCTCTCTCCGGCCTGAAATACCAATTTATTTCATGTATTCACCTTGATAAATGTAAGCGTGTTTTCCTTGCGTTTATGTTATGTGGTCATGTTAATGGAGTGTAAGCTGCTTCTTCATTGCATATGTATTTTATGATCAGGTTTAACTCGTGCCTCTTTGCACTGAGCTTTGGGTTCAAACTGTTTCACTTCTGCTTCTCTCCAAAAAAAATTTCACATGCAACAATTTGTATATGTGTGTTTTCTATTCATTAATGTAATTGTTACTTAATTTCTCTCTTTATTTTTACCTTTTTTAATCTCATTGTTGTGATGTGGTGAACATTTCTAAACCTCCATGAGGTCAGCCTTCAATCCAATTTTAGCTCATATGCATTCACTATATCACGTTCACCTCTCACTGTTCTCACAGTTTCCTGTGGGGCCTCGCAGATCAACACAGGCCCAAATCAGCTGTTTCTTCTCTCCATTGCTTCTCTCTTCATCTTTTCAGTCTTTTCTTTGAGGATTACTCCAAGCATGGCAAATGTGAAACTCAGTGTCCAGTGCTTTCCCACAGTTATTTATTCCACTGTTCAACTTCCCAGCTTAGAGTTCAGAGTGAATGTTCCATCAAATGTTTTCTTACATGCTGCTGCTGGAGCCGTCAGTGTTATAGTTCAGTTGCACTGTCTTTTTGCCTGCTGTTAATTCTTCAAGTACACGGTGTTCTGTCTGTCTTCTGTCTTCATCAGGAGATTGACTGTCCTTTAAGCCTTTAAGTCCTTTAACGAGAGGTGAAGCTGTCAAAGTTTTCCTCCCAATTCTGTTAATCTATGCTTTTGCCGCTGTACTCATGTTTTCAGGTTGAGAAGAGTCCACCTGTATTAACACACTAAAGCATTTAATTAATATCCTTTTCATTTCTTTTCTTAAGACATCCATTAGCTTCATCTGCCTAGATTTTAACTTGTCTCTCTCTCTGGTCTCACACTACACACATCAACCAGTTTCCTTTTATGGGCATGCAAAGTTGTCACACACACTTCCACACAGACTCATGTTTTTCTGTTTCTCTCTTTCCTGTTTCTACAGGCTAATCGAACTCTTGTTTTTCGTATTTACAGTCTATAAACCCTCTGTAATTCTGCTAAATCTTGATCTAAAAACAATGCACCCTTATTACATGCACACACACTTAAATATACTTATCTCTTTGGTTTTGCAAGCACTCACATCACAATCTTCAGCGTGCTCAGCAGAGCTCTTTCAGACATCGGGACAATTAACAATTTTCCACACATATCACCATACTTTCAGCTCAGTTTCGTAGCATCATCCACGCAATACTTTCATCATCGTCTCACACACACCGCCTTTTCTCTCAAAACAATGTACATCTTTAATCATTCATCCAAATAACAATTTTAAACTTCACTTATACATTCACACATTTATATATAACAAAAGACTGCCACTAACTGCCAAGATTATTTCCATCACCATATCACAACTTCACTTACACCTAACATTTCGACCACTTTAAAAGCCTCTAAGGCCCAGGTTCGCCCACCTTGCTGGTCAATCACCCCGCTTCGGGAACGCCCTCTCCGATAGCGGTCAAATTTCTAGGCCCTAATTAATTTATAAGCGCTTCCCGCAACTCGACAGGAAGCCCCACTTATCGGTGTATAAACTTACGCCTTAAAGCTTTACTTAAGGCTCACCTGTCAGCCACGTTGAAATGGTCACGCCCGGGGCCGCGCCCCTGTCGGTCAAAAAGCGCGGTAAGGAAGTGGTCAATGACCCCGAAGTCCCGCGGGTACCAACCCGGGCTAACTGGATGCCGCCAGGGATGACCGTGCGTCCACGATCACCAGTCGCTGCCACACGCTGAGCAACCACGCTCCTAGGAACCGCCGTTCCCGTCCTAAGTAATTTAAATAATTCTGGAAGAATCACTGTGGACTCTAACCGCCAGTTTATTATCTGATGCTCGGGTCCCACCCTATAATCAACGTGGGAATAAAATTCCCTGACCAATTGTCCTAATCTAATCTCTTTTCTTGGCTGACGTAACACACATAACACACCAACTTCAAACATACGTCACAACAACTTTTAACTTCACCCTAAAATTAACCACAATAAATTTTGTCAAATATTCCCCAAACTTTACTTATTTATTTCTAATTATCCAAAATCATCATGGACATGTCACCTGAAATCCACTTAACAGATTTTATACTTTAGTTTAGTTTCCACTTCTGAGCCAATTTAACGGTAACAATCATCAATTCGGTGGACAACTAATTTAGAATTCATCCAATGTGCACAATTTTCAACAGGCTTGCGCTTACCTATTAATCTTTTAGACCGGTCTGTTGTCCGCCTCATATCAGATCGTACCTTAAGGTCCAAATTAGTCCCCTCAGCCGCACAAGAATGGCACCAAGTATTAAATTAAGTTATTTTGGATTCTTTACGGCCAAAAAAGACACAGCTCATAGTGGTCTTTTACTTTAAAAAATGATCTTTAATTTCACATATTCCGGAATACGGAGACTCAGCAGACACATCAGCCAAAGTTTGAAGCACAAACAGGAAGCCTAGTTATATTTATATACTCCATCCAGACGTCACACACACTATAAGTTTTGATCAAACACTCTGCTTAGTTTCACTTTCTGGTCCTGCAGTTGCCATGCTCTTGCAAAAGCATGTAGTTTCCTGTCAGTACTTTTGGCACAGACTGTACTAAGAGACGGCCCTTTTAAACTATATTAAAAGCAAGTAACAATAAACACTAAATAAGGACTAACAATATAATTATTTCATGACATAATCTATTGACATCACTGATAAATAGTGATTATTATATAGTAGTAACTCTGTTACAGACAGACGTAGCTTCCATGTCTGAAAACTGAGCCCACAGTGTAGATTTAAGGCTTAAACTTAAATCTACACTGTGGGGTGAATGTAGCTCAAGAGGCAGTGCAGGTCACCCACTAATTGGAAGCTTGGCGCTTCGATCCCTGGCTGCTCCAATCTGCATGCCAAAGTATCCGTGACCAAGATACCGAACCCCAAGTTACTTTGTGATGCATCCATCAGAACACGAGTGAGCATGACTGTTAGGTTGAAAGCATTGGGCATAGAAAACAGTGCTGTATTAATGAGTAAATAAGGAATGTTGTATAAAGCACTTTGAGCCCTCCTGTATAGTAAAAAAGCACTATATATAAAAACCAGTGCATTTCATTCTTTTTAATGGCGATCAGGAGGTGACAGCTGTGACTCTCAGTCTTACTGAAGTCTGTGAGATAAAATCCCTCTGCCCAGTTTTGGGTCAAACTAAATAAAACATTCAATGAATTTTGCAAATTTTGGCCAATTTTTGAAAATGAAAAGCAGGATTATCCAGAATATACTTAAAATGTTGTTAGCAAACATAAATGGTAAATGGACTGGCTGCAGACTCTGATGGACAGTGTTGGGGAGTAACGGAATACATGTACCGCCGTTACGTATTTAAAATACAAAATATGAGTAACTGTATTCCGTTACAGTTACCGTTTAAAAAGGTGGTATTTAGAATACAGTTACTTTGTTGAAATAAATGGATTACACGGCGGTACTTCCCTGTTTCATATTGTCGCGGGTCAGGACTGTTTGGGTTTTGTTTGACAGCTACGTTCTGTTGTTCCAGGCGGCAGCGTTACGGTTGCCATGGTTACAGGGTGCCGCTCTCTCTCTGCGTGTTTCCTGGGTGAGAGAGCGCCTGTTGTTGTTGTGCTAAGCTAATAGGCAGAATGCTACAGGTATAGCTCTAAAGAATGTAGCATCATAGGCAGTGTAGTCCGTGCTGCAGGGAGAATGGACTGCCATACCCGTTATGTGTCTGTGAGCGAGGGAGGGAGAAAAAGGAAAAGTACGAGCTGTCATCGAGCAAAAACGGGAGCTGGAAGCATGTAAATATAATAATAACCACTGCAGCCAAGAAGAGAGCCTGACGAGCCCAGTTGTAAGTAAGCTATTAAAGCTAGTTTTCGGCTATGAGCCCGACACAGAACCCACCGTATTAGCCAGAGGTCCCTTTACTACGGTTCGGAGCCGCGGACCTTCAGTAACAGTAATAAATCACAGCAATAGTACATTTATGTACTTGTAAACAGCATGATAATATATTAAGTAATCCAAAGTATTCAGAATACGTTACTCTCATCGAGTAACGTAACGGAATACGTTACAGAATACATTTTGGGGCATGTATTCTGTAATCTGTAATGGAATACATTTTAAAAGTAACCTTCCCAACACTGCTGATGGATGCATCTAACATCTGTGTATCATGCAATAAACAGCCGTTTGTTACGGACAAAGTGCTAGCCACCGAGTCAGCGCCATCCCTCGGCCGCCACATCTGGCTTCAAACACCAACACGGCAAAAGCAAAAACATCTCAAGGCCTAAAAACAATAATTCAGAAACCAGTTGCTACATCCAGGGTGTGATTTGTGAAAAAAATCCGGGGGAAGGTTTGTGTGTCGCTACACCCTCATGTGCAAATTTCCAGACAAGGAACTCTGTTTATTTACTGCAGAACGTTAACAAATATGTAACAAGAACTTGGCTCTGCAATGTGTTTCACAGCATCAAAAACCACAGGTTCTAACTTGTGCAGTGAATTGTGGATCAGTCTCTTCACACTGGTGTGTGTCAGCCCATCAGTTGTAAAGCCAGCAAACCACACATTTCAGAGATAGAATAGAATAGCTCTTTATTGCTATTGTACATGTACAAAGAAAGTGAAGATGCCCTTCACAGCAAGGTTTCTGCAGGCTGTGGTGGAAAGCAACCCTGGTGTGTTGCTGCAGTTCAATAAGAAGAAAGAAGAAACTGCACAATTCGTCTTTGTAGAGAATTCCAGAGCATATGATCAGGCAAGCGGCTGACACGGTATTTATAGGGTTGTTTTGAATGCAACACTAAAAATCTAGTAAGAAGCCATCTTGGATACAACTTTTGTTTTTTCAATAGGATGAGGGCCATGTGACACATCAAACTTATTGGTAATGTCACAAGAAAAACAATGGTGTGCTTGGTTTCAAGGTAACTTTATTCTTTCATGAGTTATTTACAAGTTTCTCTTTGTTCACAGCCATTGACATGTCGAAGAGGTTAACACGCGAGGAGCGGAACAAAATTGTGTTGATATCTGGTGAACGCAGTAACCGGGTCATTGCAGCAGATTTCAATGCAAGACACCCTACGAGACCACCCATCTCCCATGCTACAGTTAGCAAACTGCTTGCTAAGTTTTGTGAAACTGGTTCAGTGTTGGATTTGCCAAAATGTGGACGCAAGAAAACTGTCACTAATGAAGAAACATCAGTGGCTGTCCTAGCTTCATTCAGCAAGAGCCCACAGCGTAGCACTCGCCGCATGTCACTGGAAAGTGGCATTAGTCGGACATCCCTTCAGCGGATATTAGCTACTCACAAATGGCACCCTTACAAACTCTGCAAACGCTGCTACTGCAGCATCTCAACGAGGATGACCCAGATCGGCACACAGAATTTGCAGAATGGGCAAAACAAAAATTGGAACAGGACCCTCGGTTCACACAGAAGATTTTGTTCAGTGATGAGGCAAACTTTTATGTGTATGGTGAAGTTAACAAACAAAACCACCGCTATTGGTCTGACACTAACCCACATTGGCTGGATCCCTCCAAGACTGTTGGAACAACAAAAGTGATGGTTTGGTGTGGTATATGGGGTACAACGATAGTGGGTCCATTCTTTGGTCCAGTCCGAGCATTCCTAGATGAACAGTTTCCTGGAAAGTGGATTGGTCGTCATGGGCCAGTTGAATGGCCCCCAAGGTCTCCCAATCTGACCCCCTTAGACTTTTATCTTTGGGGTCTGTAACAGGGCGGCCCTTAGCGGCTGGAAACACAGTGAGGTGGACCAAGGCAAGTGTAGTGGAACAAAGTATTTATTTTCTATGCAGCTCTCCTTACAACAATTTGTCGAGCTTCTTCACAGCACAAAAAAATCCACCCTCTAATGACAACTGGCAGCCTTAAATATGTTCAGCTGTCACAGACTTAACCATTATTCCACTCTCAGGTAAGTTATTAAATCCCAACCTTCCACCACAGTATACAATATATCAATAAGAATAAATACACAAATACATTTCACATTTACATATTAATAAATATTTCACACTTTAATATTACACCAAACCCAATATTATAAAAACCCAGAAACCCAAGCACAAAAAGATTCACCACACTCTCTTTACCAATGGTCTCTCCCGGAACCTTTAAATGGTGTCTGGACCCCCGGGGAAACATTTGCCCAAACACCTTGAAGAGGACACAGGCAAGAAAGGTGAGTAATCATTATCTTACACTTATTTGCACCACTTTTATCCCTAGATTTCACACACACTTGCATTAGTTTTCCTTACTGGTAAATGTTAATCACAATTTCAATCACCATTCTTTTCTCCTGACAGACAACCACCACATTTCTTGATGAGGAGCAGCTGTGCAGGATCTGAAATAAGGCTACCAACTGATTTTAAAATTCCCAATAAATAGTCAACAAATATTTAAACTTCTTGTGTGCAAATGTTTTACTGTGCAAATCCATGCTTAAAGTGCAATGCTAAATAAAGTGCTTGATAAGGTGCTTTTAATAAAGTGAAAGGTGTGCTCTAAAGTGCTATAGAGATAATATAATATAAATAAATGTAGTAAGGGAGTCCTCTTCCTTACATTTCCTCCTCCCTCTCTTAAGCGCGAAGTGCTTCAGTCCTCTGTCATCCTAGATAAACAGTCAGCAACCACATTTGACTTCCCAGGCCTATACTGAACCGTAAAGTCATAAGGCTGCAGAGACAGGTACCATCCTGCAATGCGGGCATTCGCATCCCTCATGCGGTTCAACCACTGGAGGGCACGATGATCAGTCTCTAGAGTGAAGTGACGTCCCAGAAGATAATACCTCAAGGCCTCAATAGCCCATTTCATGGCCAAGCACTCTTTCTCCACTGTCGAATACCTCGTCTCCCTGTCGAGTAGTTTCCGACTCAGAAACACCACAGGCCTTCTTTCACCCTCCACCTCTTGCTGAAGGACAGCACCAAGGCCAACTCCTGAAGCATCAGTTTGCAAGATGAATGGTTTGTTGAAGTCTGGACTGTGTAGAACTGGATGTGTGCAAACTGCTCCCTTGAGGTCTCTGAATGCTTGCTCACAGTCTTCTGTCCAACGCACTTTGTTGGGGGCTGAGCCTTTTGTGAGGTCATTCAGTACAGTGGATCGCTCTGCAAAAGAAGGTATAAATTTCCTGTACCAGCCTACTAGACCCAGAAAACCTCTCACCTTCCTTTTTGTTGTCGGAACTGGGAAGGACTGAATTGCTTCAACCTTTCCAACCTGCGGCTTTATCTTCCCAGAGCCAACCACAAAGCCCAAGTACTCCACTTCTCTCTTGGCTATGGAGCACTTCTTGGGGTTAATAGTCAGTCCAGCCATTCTGATGGAGTGTAGCACCTTCTGTAGGTGAGTGACATGCTCTTCCCAGGACTGGCTGTACACCACCACGTCATCCAGATATGCTGCAGAGAATGCTGACACATCTCTCAGTACATGGTCCATTAATCGTTGGAATGTCACTGGTGCACCTTGAAGCCCAAATGGCATGACTTTAAATTGGTACATACCAAAAGGAGTTTTGAAGGCTGTCAGCTCTTTTGCTTCTGGTGCCAAAGCCACTTGCCAGTATCCTTTACACAGATCGAGTGTTGTAATGTACCTTGCTGATCCAACTCTCTCCAGCAGGTCATCCACCCTGGGCATTGGGTAGGGATCAAACTTGGATACTGCATTCAAATATCTGAAATCAATACAGAATCTCAGGGTGTCATCTTTCTTTGGTACCAAAACAATCGGGCTGCACCACTCACTACTTGACACCTCAATGATTCCCAGGTCCAACATCAGTTTTATTTCTTTCTGCAGCACTGGCACCAACCGTTCTGGAATTCTGTAGCTCTTTTGTCGAACGGGTGCATCCTCCTTCACCCGTATCTTGTGCTGAACCAGTGATGTAAAGCCTGGTGTTTCTCGAAAGAGCTGTGGGTCCACGAGTGGTTTTATATCAGCCTGCTCAGTAGGAGACAAATGAGAAAGGTCAACTGAAGCACAAACTTGAATGTTAGTTGGAAAGAACTTCTCAGTCACCTCCTCATCCTTAACTGAACGCACCAGTAACTGATAGACCGGCTCTTGTCGGCTGTGGAATTCCTTCAACAAGTTCATGTGAAATGTCTGATATTTTTTAACTCTTTCTGGCATATTCAGCTCATAAGTGACTTTACTCACTTGTCTGATGATCTCGTATGGTCCATGCCATTTTGTCAGCAGCTTGTTATCGCTGGTGGGAAGCAATAACAGTACTTTCTGACCTGGAAGGAAGACCCTATCCTTGGCCTTCTGATCATACCAAGTCTTTTGATGTTTTTGTGCAGCTTTCATGTTGTCTTGCATCAATGATGCCATTTTCTCCAATCTCTCTCTCATGTTAATTACGTAGGCTGCGATGTTTTCACCCTCTGCTTTGGGGTCCTCCCAGCAGTCCTTAAGCAGATCCAGGGGGCCTCTCACTTGGCGACCGTACAAAAGTTCGAAAGGCGAGAAGCCAGTAGAAACCTGCGGGACCTCCCGGTAGGCGAACAGAAGGTATGGCAGCCATTGATCCCAGTCAGCACCTGTGTCAGAGACAAACTTGCGCAGCATACGTTTGAGAGTCTGGTTGTATCTCTCCACTAGCCCGTCCGTTTGGGGGTGATACGGGGTGGTCTTAAGTCCCTTTATCCCTAACAGCTTATAAACCTGCTGCAACAACTTGGATAGAAAGTTTGTTCCACAATCCGTCAGAATTTCTCTTGGTATGCCTACCCTAGAGAAAAGCTGCAGAAGACAATTAGCAATGTGACGAGCTTTAATTGATCTGAGTGGGAAGGCCTCAGGAAACCGTGTCGCATAGTCACATATGACTAATATGTAGCGATGACCTGTGGAACTCCTCTCTAAAGGGCCCACGATATCCATGCCTAGCCTCTCAAACGGTGTTTCAATAATTGGCAGTGGTTGCAACTGGGCTCGCGCTACTCCTTTGCCTGAGGTCAACTGACATTTTTCACAGGAACGGCAAAACTCAGAAACCTGGACATACATCCCTGGCCAAACAAAATGGCTGCTGATCCTGTTCAGTGTTTTGTGAAAAGCCATATGACCTGCCCATGGAATTGAATGACCCAAATCCATAACTTTGTTCCTGAACTGTTGTGGGAGTGCCACAGCTTCGCACTTCCCCTTTCTCTGGTACAAGATGCCTCCTTTAATTAGGTAAACAGTGTCTGCAAGACAGCTTACCTGACCTTGACTAGCCCCCTCTACCTCTGTTACCTTCTCAAACCAGGGTTTTAGAGTAGGGTCGCTTCTTTGGATTGCACCTAAATCTGAGGGAACATCAAACTCAAGTTGGTTATTTGGCTTAGGAAACAATGCTGTACCTTTTTCCCCTGAGCCTTTGAACTTTTCTCTTCTTTTCTGAGCCCTAGACTTCCTAATCTTCCCTGGCTCTGTTTCAAGAGACTCCTCAAAAAAGGGTAGCTCTTGCATCATTTCCTTTGCACTTTGTGCTCTTGTGACTACATGACAGGGTTTAAATGGCTCAACTGTCATATCTAGAGGAAGTGAGCTTCCAGATTCATTACCAAAGCCTTGAATGTCTTTCTCAGCACTCACTTGAGGGTCATAATCTGACTGATGTAATAGATCAAAAAGAGTGGGGATGTCATTACCAAGTATCACTGAATATGGCAAACTGGGGACCACAGCTACCACTAACAAGTAGGTTTGACCTCCCACTGTCAGGTAAACCTCAGCAGTGGGGTACCTGTGTTCGTCTCCATGCACACAACTTATTGTAGCCCCAACCCCACTTAGCTTTTCTCCTGAAATTATGCTAGAGTGTACAAGAGTCTGGAAGCACCCAGAGTCAAGCAAAGCTTCCTCTTTACGCCCATTAATTAAAACAGGGACAGTACAAGCTTTCTTTCCTACCGGCTCTGTGGCTGGTCTTGGAACTGCACACAAAAGAGATGGTTTTGACTTAAGGGCAGGGCAAAATTGTTGTGTATGGCCAAAGTTATGACAGTGATAACATTTAATATCCTGAACTGAAGACTTAAAGGATTTCTTCACATTGTGAGGTCTATGAGAAGGGAGCTGCCTAGAACTAGGAAAATTTCTAGCCTGAACTTGACCAGAACCCTGTTCACCCCCAATGGACTTACTTGGTTGGGCGTAGTGGGTCTCCCGGCTGAAGTAGGTACTCTTGCTTCCTTTTCTGGCTGAAGTGAAAACCTCTGCGAGGCTAGCTGCTTCCTTTGCCATCTTCGGGTCATGCTCACGTATCCAGATCTCCAGCTCTGGATTAACCATTCTCAAAAACTGCTCCAGAATTATCTGCTCAGATATTTCTTCTACAGTTGATTTTTCAGGTTTAATCCATCTTGAAAACAGGTCTTTCAATCTTACATAAAGTTCACGTGGCGTCTCACCTGGTTCAACTTTCAGAGATCTGAAGCGGCGTCTGTAGGTGTCAGCAGTGATCTCATATTTTGCCAGAATTGCCTCTTTCACCTTATCATAATTCTCAGAGTCTGTTAAATCCATAAGAATGTAGGCTGTGCGGGCTTTACCTGTCAACAGGGGAACCAGACGAATAGCCCACTCATCTCTGGACCATCGACACACGTTTGCCATTCTTTCAAACGTTGTCAGAAAATGTTCAATGTCATCTTCTGTTGACAGAGGAAAACGTTTTGGTTCAATTAAAGACCTGGACCCACTGGCCACTGGAATGTCTTCACCATTGAATCCAAGTTCTTGTCCTTCAGATGTTGTAGGGGGCGCTGGCGCCTCTGGTGGATCAGGCTTATCAATTACAGCGTTAACTTGTAGCTGGATTTGCTGAAATTGATGCTGCATGCCTTTCCACCTTTGCTCCTGACGTGACAAATCCTTCTCCCACTTTTGGTCTCTGGCTGCTTGAGACCGCATAAGAGATTTCACCAACCCTGTCAACTCCTCCAATTTGTCCTCAGGGCTTGTTGCTGCCATGGCCTGTAGCTCAGATGAAGCTCCAACTCCTTCATCAGGCTGCTCCTCTTGGCCTGGTTTTCTTCCACCTCTTGTCATCATCTTCTCACTGTGGCATGAGTGACACACTTCTGACACCACTTGTAACAGGGCGGCCCTTAGCGGCTGGAAACACAGTGAGGTGGACCAAGGCAAGTGTAGTGGAACAAAGTATTTATTTTCTATGCAGCTCTCCTTACAACAATTTGTCGAGCTTCTTCACAGCACAAAAAAATCCACCCTCTAATGACAACTGGCAGCCTTAAATATGTTCAGCTGTCACAGACTTAACCATTATTCCACTCTCAGGTAAGTTATTAAATCCCAACCTTCCACCACAGTATACAATATATCAATAAGAATAAATACACAAATACATTTCACATTTACATATTAATAAATATTTCACACTTTAATATTACACCAAACCCAATATTATAAAAACCCAGAAACCCAAGCACAAAAAGATTCACCACACTCTCTTTACCAATGGTCTCTCCCGGAACCTTTAAATGGTGTCTGGACCCCCGGGGAAACATTTGCCCAAACACCTTGAAGAGGACACAGGCAAGAAAGGTGAGTAATCATTATCTTACACTTATTTGCACCACTTTTATCCCTAGATTTCACACACACTTGCATTAGTTTTCCTTACTGGTAAACCTTAATCACAATTTCAATCACCATTCTTTTCTCCTGACAGACAACCACCACATTTCTTGATGAGGAGCAGCTGTGCAGGATCTGAAATAAGGCTACCAACTGATTTTAAAATTCCCAATAAATAGTCAATAAATATTTAAACTTCTTGTGTGCAAATGTTTTACTGTGCAAATCCATGCTTAAAGTGCAATGCTAAATAAAGTGCTTGATAAGGTGCTTTTAATAAAGTGAAAGGTGTACTCTAAAGTGCTATAGAGATAATATAATATAAATAAATGTAGTAAGGGAGTCCTCTTCCTTACAGGGTCATCTGAAGGCAATTGTCTATGGTGTGAAGATACGAGATGTGCACCACCTGAAACTACGGATACTGGATGCCCTCTTCCTATTGAAAAAACAAAAGTTGTATCCAAGATGGCCGACTTCTAAATGGCCACCATGGTCACCACCCATCTTGAGGAGTTTTCCCCCTCACATATACTAATGTGCCACAAACAGGACTTTAATATCACCAACCATTCCCATGTTATTACGGTGTATCCATATAAATGGCCCACCCTGTACAGTAGTGCAGAATAAATGTTTCAGTGCAGATAAACAGATTGGCACACACTTTATTGATAGCTAAATTAAAAAAAATTCCATGTTATCTTTATTCTGCACAAACAGCTTTTCCATATAAGCCGTATAAGCTAATCTAGACGTTAATGTTCTTTACGGTGTTTCACACAGCTGCTTCAGCAGGAGGGGAGGAGCCAAGCAGAACACCTGCCAGTTACTCCAGTGACTCTCTTTCTAGAACAGAAAACTTGTCACCAGTTCACACTGAGCCGTCTTTCTGGAACAGGGCCGCTCAGCTGTCTCTGAATGTCTCCAATCTGTGCTCAGTGTCCTCCACCTGTTCTGTTTGTCTTCTGCAAACATGTTGCATGTTATATTTATATTACAGCTTGTGTCTTTCAGCGCTGTCTAGTTTGTTTTCATGTATTTCTGCTTACAAGTCCACAGTGCAAATCTTGATTCCTGCTGTGATTAAAAAAAAAAGGCAGATTCATCCATCACAGTGTTATAATTATAAGATATCTGAGCATACAGCAGTACACTGCTCTAACAGAAGAGTGAAGAGATGATGCAGCTGTGCCAAACATCTCACTTAACTGACATTGCTTTAAAATGGTGCTTATAGATAAGTATATTTCATTTTGTTAAAATCCTGCCTCTCAACTCCTTTCTCCTTGGTCTCTTCCTCACTTCCTTTCTCATCTCTGGTGGGAAAGACTGAGACTGAAGAGCATGTGCACACTGAG
This sequence comes from Neolamprologus brichardi, assembly GCF_056152115.1. NCBI lineage: Eukaryota > Metazoa > Chordata > Actinopteri > Cichliformes > Cichlidae > Neolamprologus > Neolamprologus brichardi. The sequence goes on along the minus strand of NC_142104.1, from coordinate 41,047,092 downwards.
AAATAAGAAAATGAAGGCTCCTGTTGCTGGAAATGTTCCTGCATTGTTTTGCTGTTATTTTGTTCAACATTGTGCAATGCCATGTTTTCACACTTTGATCCTTGTTAACTACATGAATATATTCAGAGTTACAGGAGGTGTTGGTGCAGGATTGCTTCCCTATAGAGAAGCACGAGACTTTCAAGTGATAATCAGAGAGTGTGGAACCTTTTAAAAATCTGCTTTAATTGCATGAATAATTTTCAATAATAACAAAGTAAAAAAAATAATTAGTGACTAAATGTCAAAAGTTCCTGTTTAGTGTTTTTAACCCCATAATGGCTTTGTATGAGTTTTTGAGATCTCTAAATCATTAGTGGGATCCCCCCCCCAGCAAAAGTTAAATAAATATAACCCATATATATACTCTATATACTCAAAAAAGTCAACTAAGGCACATGTTTAATTACTTGGTTATGATATGATTCCTTCTTGTTGGTAGTATTTGAATCAAAGATCAACTGGATCTATATGAGTTCAACCAGTGGGAAGAATTTACTTCAAAACAGTGACGCTTTCATTGAAAAAGCTCAAATCAAAGCAAGTGCACATGTTGGAACATCTTCAGAGCTACCAGCTACTTTTTTCCATCCTTACTATCAGTTTATAGTATATGTATTATGAGTTTATAGTTAACAAAGCTAGCTCATACCTATGCTGTGCTGTTTTGTCAGACACATTATGCTACGTGTGGAAATCTGTTTGTGTTATATTGTCAGTCAATGTACTAGTGCATACTAGTGTATGGCTTGAGTAAACCAGTCAAAAAACTGGTGGGACTATTAGCCTGGTTAGCTCAAGCAACAACCAACTTATGTACGGTATAATGTGTGTGCATATATACAGTATGCAGTTGCGTATAAGAACCAGTCCATTTAACATTTATAAACCAGTAACATACACGATGAACCTTTACATAGATGTAAGGACTTATGCTCTAAGTGCAGATCATTTTTAAATCTGCTCGCAATGTTAGTCAGTTGTATTTACAGCTCCAAATCACAGCATCCCAAGGTACTGTCAAGGTACTTTACACAACAAGGTAAAGGACTCACAGTGTTACGTGAGAACACCGATGATCAGATAATCCCCTATGAACAAGCATTTGGGGAGGAAAAACTGCCGTGTATCAGCCAAAAACTTCCAGCACAACCAGGAACAGTCTGACAAGCTGGGAGGGACGGCCATGCGCTACAACGCGGTCAGTAGAGAGGGGACCACAGGAACACCACAAGCAACCAATAGGATGAAACACACTTATCACAAGTGGGGTCAACATTCGGATACATACGAGATAGTTTGACTTTGGAGAGATGGAACCTATGCACAACCTTAAATTGTAAAAGACAGTGGCGGGCACATAGAGATGTGGAGTTAACTAACTTGAGTATTAAGTCCCATGTATCCATATACAATGACTGATTTAAATCTTGTTGGAAGTTTGGAATCTGAGATTGGAGGAAATGTCTGGTCTGCAAATATCTGAAACAATGCGTACGTGGGAGATTAAACTTTTCAGAAAGCTGAGCAAAAGATGCAAAGGTATTGTCAAAAAACAGATCATTGAAACATGTAACGCCCCTGTCATGCCAATCTCGAAATATAGGATCAGATAATGATGGCTGAAAAAAAGGGTTAGAGAAAATTGGACTTAGAAGGGAGAAGCCTGTTAATCCAAAATGCCTCCTCATCTGAGCCCACACTCTCACCGTGTGCCAGACAACTGGATTATCAATTGTCTTGTTTGGGGGAAGGGGGAGTGAAGATCCAATCAGGGCCAGGACAGAAGAGCCTGTGGTTGAGTTCAACTCCATGAGCACCCAGGACGGGCAATTACCTTTGTTTTGGAAGTAAAGCCAAGATATAATGTAGCGCATATTTGCTGCCCAATAGTAATATCGAAAGTAAGGCAGTGCCAGGCCTCCACGACTCTTGGGTTTTTGGAGTTGAGCCTTGTTCAATCAAGGGCGTTTACCTCTCAATATATAAGATGAGATAATTGAGTCCAAGGAATCAAAGAAGGATTTGGGGATAAATACTGGTAACAATTGGAAGAGAAACAAAAATTTAGAAAGTATATTCATTTTGATTGAGTTGATTCTTCCCACCAAAGAGGTGGAGAGAGGGGACCACTGTGCCAGATGTTTTTTTGTATTATTTAACAGAGGAAGGAGGTTCGCTTTGAAGCGACAGTTATGCTTCCTTGTAATTGTTACACCTAGATATGTAAATTGATTTCCTGCTATTTTAAAGGGGAGGGTAGTATAGTCAAACACTGGTACCCCTCCATCCACAGGAAACAACTCACTTTTATATAGAATGAGCTTGTATCCTGAAAACTGGCCAAATTGGCGAAGTATGGATAGCATTGCAGGTATAGATATTTTGGGGTTTGAGATAAAGATTAAGAGATCATCTGCATACAAGGATACTTTGTATTCAACTCCTTTCCTCCAGATCCCATCGATCTCCCCACAGCAGCAGAGTGCAATGGGAAGTGGCTCTATAGCCAGATTGAAAAGAAGAGGGCTTAAGGGGCATTCCTGACGGGTTCCTCGTTGGAGGTTGAAAGGCTGCGACTGTATGGAATTAGTAAAAACTGAAATGTTAGGACACATATATAATAACCTTATCCGTGAAATAAATTTCGATCCAAAATTGAATTTCTCTAGAATTGCGAATAAATATTTCCACTCGACCCAATCAAATGCCTTCTCCGCATCTAAGGAGAGAATGCACTCAGGACTCGGACCGGAAGGGGTGTATAATACATCCAATAGTCGGCGGATATTGGAATAAGAGTAACGATTCTTGATGAAGCCTGTTTGATCTTCGGATATAACTGAGGGGAAAATATTTTCCAGTCTGCGTGCCAAAACTTTGGCCAAAATTTTAGCATCGACATTTAATAGACAAATTGGCCTGTAGGATGAGCATTCCACAGGATCCTTAACTTTCTTTGGGACAAGAGCAATACTTGCCCCGTAAAAGAATGGCGGAAGTTTACCACACTTCCATGAGTAGGAGAGGGTTAAATGTAGTTGAGGCAAAAGCAAGGGTGAAAATGCTTTAAAAAATTCTACGGGAAAGCCGTCAAGACCAGGGGATTTTCCAGGCTGCAGTGAAGAAATGGCTGCACCCAGCCCCTCTGGCGTGATGGGTTCATCTAATCTGTTTTTACTATCAGAGGAAAGCATAGGTACAGTCTTTAGAAAGTTATCCATTAAGGTGCTTTCCTGCGGGAATTCAGAGGTGTAAAGTTGGGAGTAAAAAGCCCTATACGTATCGTTAATTTTGGAAGGGTCCGAAGTGATATTACCATTAGCCATTCTAATCTTTGTGATATGTTGTTTTACCTGGAAGCCCATTAACTGGCTGGCAAGCATCCTACCTGATTTGTCGCTATGAATATAAAACAAACTCTTACTCTTCAGGAGCTGACGTTCAGTTGAGTGCGTTGAGAGGAGCTCAAATTTAGTCTGAAGCTCCACGCGCTTATTGTATAGATCTGGACTTTTTACCTTAGCATAGAGCAGGTCTACTTCTTTGATTCGGTTGACTAAATCGAGTCGTTGTATACGGGCCTTTTTCTTCATATTAGCAGTATAGGAAATAACTTGTCCCCTGAGAAAGGGTTTTAGTGTATCCCAAATTATTAAGCTAGAAGTTTCTCCTGAGCCATTTGTTTTAAGAAACAAGGTTATTTGTTCTTTCATGAATTCCAGGAAGTTTACATCTGCCAGGAGAGTCGAATTAAAACGCCAGTGTCGTCTGGGTTGAGGGATGTCTGGGAAACTCATTGATAGCACAATGTATATATAGTACGGTCTGATATTACTATGGTCTGGTATTCACAGGATTGGACCCATGGAGTCAGCTGCTTATGAATAAGAAAATAATCGATCCTAGAATAAGTGTGGTGTACCTGTGAAAAAAAGAGTGCTGTCTTCTGTGGGGGTGTAAGCAGCGCCAAACATCAGAGACACCACAGCTAGATAAAAAGGATTGGATGAAAAGAGCAGATTTACTGACAGTGCAGGGATTCGGGGAGGATCGGTCTAACACAGGGTCCAGCCAGCAGTTGAGGTCACCACCAAGTATGAGAGAATATGAGCTCAGATCAGGCAGCAATGAGAAAGCACACGGGAAGAAATCTATATTATCAATATTGGGGGCATATATGTTGGCCAACACTACTTTCACATTGTGAAGTTTATCCGAAACAAAAACGTACCGGCCACTCGTATCAGAAATTACATTATGTTTCTCAAAGGGAATATTTTTGTCAATTCGAATAGAAACGCCTCTGGCCTTAGCCTGAAAGGTGGAATGAAAATGCTGCCCTGCCCATCGGGATATAAGATGAGAGTTATCCGAATCACGGAAATGTGTTTCTTGTAGAAAGACAACAGCTGCTTTAAACTGCCCTATGTGTGAGAGCACCTTCCTTCTTTTCACAGGGTGGTTTAAGCCTTTGACATTCCAGCTAACAAAGTTTAAGTTACTACCCATAGTGCTGCACTGAAAATGTAAGAAAACAAGTGCAGCTGAAAACAGAGTACGAGAAAGATGACAAATAAGAGACTAAAACAGAGAGTAGAATGGTTCCCGGATGCCCCAACTTCACAAAACAACATACAACTACCCCGGCTCTGAAGGATGTCTCCCCCCTCCCCCCATTCCCCATCCACCCCCCCACCCCCTGCTAAGGAAAAAAGCAGCAAGCTCTCCAAAACACACATTGTGTACCCTCCAGAAAAATAAACTCTTCCTGTCTAACACTAAGAACTGACTTTAGCTCCCAAAACGATGATTTCAGTAAACACAACACTCCTAAATAAGCAGTAGAATTTTGTTAAAGCAGTCAGCATAGAACCACAACACAACCAATGACCAACTTTGGGGACAATAGAAGCAATGAGATATGAATAGCCTCCCTGCTTGTAAATAGCAGAGGAGAAGAAAAAGAAAAAGAAGAGACGTCCGTAATGCCTGAATATGAACGAAAGTCCTTGCATATCCCAGGAGAGGAAGATAGTCAGGACAATCTACTCACAGGGCTGTCCTGCGGACAAATGTCAAGACCAGATAAGCAGGCTCTCAGGGTGATTCGGCTGTAGCGGGCAGGTCATCCAAGTATCTCCTCGCTTCATCGGCCGAATGAAGCCAGCGTCTTGCGCCGCCAGGAGACTTGATGCGAAGTCGTGCGAAGGATACAGCAGAGCGGGCTTAAGACCTCGTTTATACAGCTCGGACATCACTTCACGGTACTCCGCTCGCTTGCTCAAAACTTCCGGGCAGTAGTCCTCCACCACGCAAATCTGCCGACCATGGTACTCTAGTTTCCCTCCTCGCCGGGCCTCTCGAATAAGAAGGTCCTTTACCTGGTACCGATGAAGGCGTATAATTACGGGGCGCGGTCTCTGTCCTGGGGCTGGCTTAGCGGCAGGTATACAGTGGGCCTGTCGATCTCCGGGCGGGTCGGGAGCCTCTCCCTCCCGAAAACCTTGCAGAGCAAGTCTGCAAAGAATTCTGTGGGACGCCCACCTTCAACGCCCTCCTCGAGTCCCAGGATACGCAGGTTTTGGCGCCTACTTCGGCTTTCTAAGTCCGTAACTTTAGCCAGATGTTTAGTGTTAGATTCGCTGAGATTGGAACAAACGTTCTCGAGTTCTCTAACCTGCTGGCTTAAGTCGACCGCTGCTAGCTCTAAAGATCCGAGCCGCTTGCCATAATCTTTCACCGCAGAGTGGACTTCGTCAAACTTCGACTCCAGTAGGCTAAAAGATGTTTTGAAGTCGCTGGCCAATGCCTCCCTATGCTGCTCCAGAAGGGAGGAGATGGCCGCCATGTTCAGCTTAGGTGCGTTGTCCTCCCTTTCTGCCGCTTTAGTGCGTTTTGAGGCCATGTTAGAATGAGCAAAAACCAATTTCGGAACCCGTAAAATAAAACGTACTCAGTTCAGTAGTTTTGTTGTGAATTGGCTGGTTTAGGAGTGGAAAAGGTAGAAAAGTTGGCGGAGCAGTCTTTTCCTCTACCTTCTACATCCCCCTAGCGACCGGAAGTCCTTTGATGTGACTTTTGAAACAGCCAAACTTTTATTCCCGTCTGTGGATTTAAAAAAACTGTTTAATGCTGTAGATGGCATAATAAGAAGGAAATACCCTGCAATATGCACTCTTGAAGTTTGGCTGAGAACTGTAATTTGAAACTGAAAATGACAACAACAGTCAGTGGCTTATTCTGTGACCCACAAAACACTAAATGGGCTTCCAAACTGGGAGCACTGTTCCCAGGGCTGCTGTGTGGTGAAAAGACAGATGTGTGATTTTATAACTTTAAAAAGTAGAATGCCACCATGCTCGTTTTGGAGATAGAGGTTGATACTATGTTACTATTATTTCACATGGACCCTTAAGGACTAATTTAATAAAAGGTAATCTAGGAATTTCTAACCTGGGAATGTTTTGATGTTTTTATGTGTGCAATGCCAGTAAATCTGAAATGGTTAGAGAGAGCAAGCAAATGGTCAGCCCAATAAGAGTGTCACTAACTTCGTCACACTTTACTAGTCCCCTATATAAATACAGGCCATTTTCCATTTATCACATATGCTACATCAGATAAAATACTTTTCCAGTGTGTTTGACTGTGTTTTGCTTTTCCCGTAACTTAATTAGTAGAAGTTCCTTGAAATAAAATTTGGCCCAGTGGTGGTTTGAAGGGTTTCTGAAGCTTCTGCGGGCATCGACATTGACAGAGTGCACTGATTGCAGTTAACAAGCTCTAAATGTCTTATCTGGAGTTGTGGTTTCCACGCCAACAGCGCTGGAGCCATCCACCGTGCCAACTGTGCCATTTGAAATTGATTAACTAATTTATATTCAAGCCTGCTGCTTCTTTAAGTCAAGACAAAGAAGAAGTCTCTTCAGCACAACAAAGACAGCAGATAAATAAATCACTGACAGTGAAATCACCGACGTATGCGAAACAAAGCTGATTCACTCCTTTGTTGTGAGGGAGGCGAGGCCTGATGGATCTGTGGGGCTCAGCCAAAGGTGAAACCGCAGATCAAGAGACATCAGCAGGTTGATCTGGTGATCGATCTGGAGCGGGTTCAGATGATATAAGAGATGGTTATTAGAATTAAAGCCTCAGATGCTCTTATTAAACTGTGCGTGTTTGACACGGGGTGATGAAGTGGTGGCTGGAGCGCCTTCAGCACGTGTCAGCAGCTCTCTGTTGTGACATCATACAAACTCCACACATTAAACTAATTGAGCAGTAGAGTGCCATCAAGCCAAAGTCACCTCAGATCAGACAGCAGTCGAACAACTTAGCGAGCAGCGTGGAGCACCCACATTCACACCACAACTATCAGTAACACACAAACGCCCCCAGCAGCTGCTGCCTGTTCGTTAGCAGACGTGAGAACATTTGGTCAGCCTGACTGCCACTGAAATGGATTTGTGGGGTTTTTGTCAATAGCAAAAAGTTTATAGAAGTTTTGAGGAAGTGAGGATTTTTACATTTTCCTTTCTATTTATGACTTTATTTTTCTGCTGTTCTACCCCTTTTTTTGTTTTGAGCGTTCTTAGTTAAATGTACTACAATACAATTTTATTTTCAGCATAAGCTAGTCACCATTAGCCTATTATTTTTTATAATTTGCTCTCTGCTAAAGTCTTTAGGCCTTGCAGGCAAGCAATTATTTCAGCTATATATCCATTATTTTTCATTAGCTGAAGTAACTTTACACTGATTGTAGAATTAGTACAGTACTCGTTCGGAGTCATGATTGGCTGCTAACTTATTGATTGTTATAAGAATTTATTAATTATGAGTGTGTTCAATCAGAAGGACTGTAAAGAAAAACAAAAGATCAAAAATAACCACAACAGACGAAACAACTGCACAGAGACCAGCTGAGTCTATTTGAGTTATTCTTTGTGCATGGGATCTGTTAGTGCCCTGTGGCAAAGGCCTGGCTATTTCTTAATAAGTAACATTATTATTATTATTGTTAAATAATAAATTTAAATAGATGGATTTAAACGCTGACTGTTTAATTCATCACATGTGCTAACTGACACAGGACCTTCTTGCTGTGAGGCAACACCACCGTGCCACCGTTACTTTATTGATCCCCATGGGGAAATTCCTCTGCATTTAACCCATTCACTCAGTGAAGCATTATTAGTAAGATTTAGACAGCAGCTCTTCCTGAGAAGATTCAGCATGAACCCCAGAAAACTTCTATCGATGCACCATTGAAAGTATTCTGACTGGCTGCATCACCACCTGGTACGGCAGCTGTAATGCTCTGAACCACAAAGCTCTGAAAGGGGTGATGAGATCAGCACAGTGTATCACCAGGACTGAACTGGCAGCCACAGACTTTTCACACTCCTGCCGTCCGGCAGGCGGTTCAGGAGCATCCAGACCCACACTAGCAGACACAGAGACAGTTTTTACCCACAAGCCATCAGGCTTTTGAACTGCTGACATTCCATACACACCACTACACACTCACTACAATTACAGGACTCTGCACACTGTCACTTCAACAAAGGCCACTTAAATGCTCGTTGCACAACTTTGCACAACCTGTAAATACTCTTGCACAAACTTGTAAATACCAAATTGTCTTCAATTCTTTTTTCTCTCCTTTTCATTGTTATTATTATTATTCTACTGCTAAATTCTGTTATTTTCTTCTTAATATAACTGCACACTCTCTATATGCTCATGTAAAGCTCAGGAGCAGGAGCCAAAGAATTTCATTATGGATAAATGTGGCTACACTGCTTATCTGTACATGACAATAAAACTTGAAACTTGACACTGGAAAATAAGTTACATTCAAGGTCTTTGTGAAAATAACTAATTTAATACATTCTAAGGTTTTATTTTCAGTCTAAATTCAATATTTTCTAAGACGTGCACAGATAATCTAAACAGAGCTGACAAAGGCTCTCCTGCTCAGAATCAGAATCAGAAAGGGTTTTATTGCCAAATGTTGAGCAGGTTTACAACATTAGGAAACTTAGTGCAAACATACTGTCATACAACGCTTAAATAGACATAAAAATAAGAATTAAAAGTGCTAAGTAGATAGATATATACATGAGTGCAGGTGGTGATCAGTGCCAAACATGGAATGATGCAGTGAACACAGCGTAGGGTTATGTGTTAGTGGTGGGAACAGTCATACGGTTATTGTTCATGAGTCCAACAGCAGAGGGGAAGAAACTGTTCTTATGGCGAGAGGTTCTGGTGCGAATGGACCGGAGCCTCCTGCCTGAGGGGAGCAGGTCAAACAGACTGTGTCCAGGGTGAGAAGGGTCAGCTGAGATCCGAGCTGCACGCCCCAGTGTCATGGAGGTGTACAGGTCCTGCAGAGATGGGAGTCTGCAGCCAATCACCTTCTCAGCAGAGCACACAACACGCTGCAGTCTCACACACATCAACTGCTGCAGTCCAGTCAAACTACACTTACATATCTCGCTCACGACTGCTAAATCAGACCCTGAGTCTACATAGTTACACTCTATCTTCCTGCATCGATGATGTTTTCTCCTGCTTCACTGGCTCTGCCTAAATAAGAACTCATATGAAAAAAGAATTAAAGGCTATTCATATCGTGAAAGCACTGAACAAACACGACAGTGAGAAAGGTGATGATAGTGCCAATATCTCTGGAAATACATGTCACAGCCTCTTTCTTTTTCAGTCACACCTTATGCCTCTCGCCGGTCTCCTGCATGTCATCTCAGATTAATGGCCTATGGAGACGTGCAGGGGAGGGATGTTTTCAGTGGCGCTTCACAGAGTTAATCTCTGCGTTGGCGTGTTGTCAGCACATACAATGTAGGGTGATTTCCCCCGGGGTGGTCTTGCATCTTTCCCTGTTTGCACTCCTTCCTGCTCTCTCTCTGTGTTTCTAGAAGAGAAAACAGACAGAAACTGAAATAGAGCAGAAACATTGTCTCTAAGGATGGCATTATACTTGCTTGACATATGTGTATTGATTAAGTGGCGACCTCCAGGGAGAAAAAATAAAGCCACAGTGGAAGTTTCCAAAAACTGCAGTTTATGTTCGGGCTGTTTGGACGCTGACTCCCATAAACTTCCATCAACCGCCCACGTTTAAAGAATTAAAAAAAGATCAGATAAAATATATGTCATTTGAACCCAAGTGAAGATATGATGCTGACATAAATCAGATAGAAGATACTTTGAGATGTTTCACATCTGGGACACTTTGTTTACACTGGATGCCCTCCCAGCATCAAACCAGGAATATTTTGCTTGTCAGGCAATTGTGTCACCACTACACTAAGGAGACAAAAGTTATATAATCTTTCATGTAATAATAGGTTATAATAATAATATATGATCTATTTGAAAAAAACAAACAAACAAACAAACAAATTTTTCTACAAATAGCCACACTCGGAAAAATAACCCCAAATCATCTGGACTCAGTTATTCCTGTTGCAGAGGGACGTGACATTTAAAGAAATGGCAGAGCGCCTCAGAGGCTCTTTTATTTCAATGAAAAAAAAATCCTTCACACAGAGAGGCTCTTCAGGTACTGTGGAAAAAAACATGTTTTATGCAACAGATGGCATGGTGTGAAAATGTGACAAAAAGCTAATGTATTTCTTACATTTGTCGTGAATCTTGTAGGATTCTTATGGGAAATAGAAAACATTTACATTGTGTCAGTGGAGTAAAGGCAGGGCAGAAAAAAATGAGTCCCATGGTAGTCAGGAGACATTACTGTGGTCTGACAGCTCCTTCCACTCACCACAGCTATTTAAGCATGAAGTCATTATCGGTGTCTGTGGAACATACATTTAGCAAGTAACCAGCTCTAGCAAGGCTGTAATGTATATTATAACACACCTGTAACAAAAGTGACTGATGAATAAAACAAAAAGACATGCAGACTCACATTGTAAAATAGGCTAGCATTTACATTCAGCTCTTCTGGTTTCTGTGACCACTGAAGTTGCTCTGTTGCTACATTCACCAGCCCAATTTTTAGTGCTTTGTTCTGTGCATGCAGCACTTTGTTTATCACAAGCATGCATGCACATGCACACACACTGAGAGCAGGTTTAGCATCATGCACGCCATCAGAAAAGAGGAACTGGGGATAGAATCATTGACTCCTTTGCATATCCTTTCTAGCTCAACCTCTCTGACCAGCCAGTCGATACAAGTCCTTTTCATCTTCCTTAGTGTCCAGGAGTACATGCAACCCACTATAAGCCTTTTCCTCTCTTTGGAGATATGTACAAAGTCTGATACTACGCTCCCCGCTGCCACCACCTTGCAGACTCCTATCTCTTTCAGATTGCACCTTCTGCATAGTCCACCTGTGTGAATCTTTGTCCTTTATCATACTCTGTTTCACTTCCTACTATCTGTACCGCGGTAGAACAGCTTGGCTTTGCTTCAGTTAAGTTCAATTTAAGTATTTCCAAATCACAACATGAGTCACCTGAAGGTGCTTTATAAATGACCCACACCAGCATCAAAATGCTATTAATACCCTATCGCTGAAAAGCCTTCAGTTAATCCAAAATGCTGCAGCAAGAGTACTGACAGGGACTAGAAAGAGAGAGCAGATTTCTCCTGTTTTGGCTTCCCTTCATTGGCTTCCTGTTAAATCCAGAATTCAAAATCCTGCTCCTCACATACAAGGTCTTAAATAATCAGGCCCCATCTTATCTTAATGACCTCGTAGTACCATATCACTCTATTAGAGCACTTCGCTCTCGCTCTGCAGGCCTACTTGTTGTTCCTAGAGTATTTAAAAGTAGAATGGGAGGGAGAGCCTTCAGTTTTCAGGCCCCTCTTCTGTGGAACCAGCTTCTGTTACACCCTGAAAAGGGGCTGAAAGGGGATAAGTCACCAGAGATCCCCCTTGCCAATGGCAGGCATAACTAATCGATCATGATCACTAAATCACATGGATTATTCCCCAGGCTCGACAAGTAGATCACAGATTGAATTTTACACAGCTTGTAGTCACATTAAGGATTGTTATCCGGTTGAACGAAGTCATGAACTCTTTTACTGTTTTGCATTGTTACATTTCATCTCTTTGATGGGACTTTTTTTTTTACCGTTGTTTATACATTTACATATTTGAAATAAATTGAATAATAAATTGAGTAACTTTTAACCACTACTGTTTACCCCATTATGAACTTCAACTAATAATCAATCTGTCACACTTCCAGTTTGGATTCAGGAGACAGACACTATCTCTACTTTTAAGATTAGGCTTCAAACTTTCCTTTTTGCTAAAGCATATAGTTGGACCAGGTGACCCTGAATCCTCCCTTAGTTATGCTGCAATAGGTGTAGGCTGCTGGGGATTCCCATGATGCATTGCATGTTTCTTCTTCACTCACTATGTGTTAACAGACCTCTCTGCATTGAATCATATCTGTTATTAACCTCTGTCTCTCTTCCACAGCATGTCTTTTATCCTGTCTTCCTTCTCTCACCCTAACCGGTCGCAGCAGATGGCCCCGCCCCTCCCTGAGCCTGGTTCTGCCGGAGGTTTCTTCCTGTTAAAAGGGAGTTTTTTCTTCCCACTGTCACCAAAGTGCTTGCTCATAGGGGTCATATGATTGTTGGGCTTTTCTCTGTATGTATTATTGTAGGGTCTACCTTACAATATAAAGCGCCTTGAGGTGACTGTTGTTGTGATTTGGCGCTGTAAAAAATTAAATTGAATTGGAATGAGAATAGGCATTAATTTCTATGCCATACCCAGTGAGACTTATAGTATTGTGCAGCACTAAACAATGAAGTTGTTCTTTGTGTCAAAAGAGCTGAATTCTCGCATTTTCTTTGTGCTTGACTGAAGATTAGAGATACTTATATCTCACCGACACTCAGTTATGAATGAGGTGCAAGTAGTTTTTTTTGTTTTTTTTTACAAGTGTATTGAGGCTCAGCATGGCACTGCAGTACAGCTGAGCTAATTATAACGTTTCCAGGTAGGTACAGGACGCAGCCTCAGACAAAATTACTGACAAACCATTTGAGACATTTTCAGTGTACCTGACCAGTCGCCTGGCTGTGATACTTTTTCTGCAATTGCCTGAAAGAAAAAGGAATCAGAACCACTCAAACATCCAAACACCTATTATAAGGTTCATTTCAAGGTTTTCAAGACTTTTGTAAAATTTTAACTCCTGTTCTGTGTGAAGGAGTCACAACCCACTGGGCTTTGCATGAAACCTGAGCTCAGACTCAGTAGGAAAGCCAAAGAAGCCACAGGCTTTACTTTACCACCATTACAAGTGGGAAATTTCGGTATTTCCATGCTCGATGGTACTTTTTTTTTTAAAACTTTTTTACTCTTAACAGAACATTTGAAAAAGTGAGGGTAATATTTGCGACACAGTTTGTGATGTTAGTCTTCTTCAGTGTGGTGATTAATGTTGGATTATTTCAAAGCCTTGATACATTCTCTGCACAACTGCAGTTTCACGTCACTTCCAAAAAAGCTTCCTGAGATGGAAACTACCGCAGACATGGAGAAACACTAAGAGCCAGATTTGCAGAAGAGTTGCACCAGTGCAAACTGGTGTCTAAGAACAAAAGAAAAAAGCACTCGGCTGTTACTTCCTGTTAAAAGAGTTTTTTTCCTTCCCACTGTCACCAAAGGTTGTCTGTTTGTTTGTAGTATCTTTACATTACAGTATAAAATGCACTGACTCAACTTTTGTTGTGGTGATATATGAGTTGAATTGAATTACATTGACAAACCAAGCAAGAACAAACTCACACAGGAGGAAAATAAAGACACTCACAAAAGAACAAAACACAAACTAAGACACAAAGTGTTAGAAAATATTTCTTTGAGGCGGGTACAGAGATATATTGGATGATGTGTGCTTTCATCCAAGGTGAAACAAAAGACATTTGAGATGTTTTGACATTTATTAAAGCTAACTCCTGATTCACCAAATCTGCTGCAGACACATTTGCCACTGTTGTGAGTTTGTTGAATGCCACAAAACCAATCACAGCAGAGAGAGCATCCCTTCAACTCATCCAGTCCAGCACCAAGCCTAAACCGAGGGGCTTCTTGTGGTTATTGTAATCTTGTATCCGTCACTTTAACTGTTTTTTTTTCTTTCATTGTGCTTTGAGAACTGCAATCTTCTCAGGAGGCTATTAAGTCCCCTGCTGCGTGAACTCTGTGTCTGCCCTCGGCTTCATGTCGAGCCTCACAGGGTCACTGTGGCCATGCGTCTCACCAATGTGAGCGTCGATCTTGTGCAGTTACAGAGGCCTCGGTAGAAATTTCTAGATGTGCTGGTGCAAAGTAGCCCTCCCATTATTTTGTTCTCGCAGCAGTTTGAAGAACTTGCCAAATGACTGTTTAAAGCATTTAATCTATAAAAAAGATACCATAAATGACTTTGTGTCACTGTGTGGTCTGTGTATTGTGTGTTTCTTTGTGTGTGTGGAGGTTAATAGGACTGTGTGTGTGGATGAGTTTTGGATGAGTCCCATTTGTAGCACATCATTACTCTCTGGCTGCTGGCTCCGTCCTCTGACGGGCTGATCTATAAATACAGCTGGTCCAGAGTCGTTGCACGGCTGATGTGACGCTGCACGAAGCCACGTTTCCAACAGCTACAACAAACAAATAGCCAAAAAAGAACAAATAACACCATGAAATAAATCGCAAGGAAATGAGGCCTGGATATTTCTTCTTTTGCCCTCATTCAGAAAGTAGCAGCTTATATTTGCAGTTGTAGTGAAAACAGGTAAGATCAAAATATTGGAGATAAAAACTGGCTAAAGTGGATCAAAATAGAACCTCGTTTGTCCAACTCAGCTCGCTGCTCTTCTTAATGACAGCTGCTCCAACACTGCAGCATTTCACTGCAAATGAGACTGATAATTAGCATCTTAAAATTTATTTGGCCCCATCTGTGATGGGCTCTGACACTGAGGTTGGCTAAATGCACAACAGAATCACACATCACTGTAAAAGATATCCTGGAGGCAGCCTTTCCTTTTATTGGTGCTCTTCATCACTTTCACGGTTTAAACTGACAGACGAGGCAGATGTAGCTAATTAATATTGTTCTACTGTCGTGAAAAACCTGACAGTAGAACAGAATCAACCCGAGCGCCACTCTGAACATGTCAAAGACTGCCTCCTGCTATTAAAGAAGAATCCCTGTGTAACACTGCTATACAA
This sequence comes from Neolamprologus brichardi, assembly GCF_056152115.1. NCBI lineage: Eukaryota > Metazoa > Chordata > Actinopteri > Cichliformes > Cichlidae > Neolamprologus > Neolamprologus brichardi. Next base: position 41,031,803 of record NC_142104.1, on the reverse strand, counting down.
GCACCAGAAGAGTCATTGCAATACACTGGGTGTTTGTAAAAGATGGACATAGACAGTGGACAAGTCACCGCCTGGTTGAGTCCCAATCAGAAGCTTCCAGCTGACGCTTGCTTTCTTTTAATGTTTTGAAACAAACATGAAAAGTGAGCAGTTCACTGAGAAAAGAAAGGACGCTGCAAACTCAATTCAATTTTATTTACATAGCGCCAAATCACAACAACAGTCCCCTGAAGGTGCTTTATATTGTAAGGTAGACCCAAAATAATACATACAGAGGAATCCCAACAATCACATGACCCCCTATGAGCAAGCACTTTGGTGACAGTGGGAAGGAAAAACTCCCTTTTAACAGGAAGAAACCTCCGACAGAACCAGGCTCAGGGAGGGGCGGGGCCATCTGCTGTGATTGGTTGGGGTGAGAGAAGGAAGACAGGATAAAGACATGCTGTGGAAGAAAGACAGAGGTTAATAACAGATATGATTCAATGCAGAGAGGTCTGTTAACACATAGTGAGTGAAGAAGAAACACCCAGTGCATCATGGGAATCCCCCAGCAGCCTACACCAGCGGTCCTCAACCTTTTTTGCGCCACGGACCGGTTTATGCCCGACAATATTTTCATGGACCGGCCTTTAAGGTGTCACGGATAAATACAACAAAATAAAACTAGTACCGGTACCAAAAAAAAAAGAAGATTTATTCATAACACAGGTGAAAAAAACCAGGAAAACCGAGTAAATGATAAAAATGCTAACAAGATAACGCTGAAAACCGATAAAAACCCTGAAAACTATACATTTCAGACCTGAGCCTCAACTCTCGCGGCCCGGTACCAAACGACTCACGGTGACTGACATTCTACAACAGTTAATGTGCACGTCAATTATGGAGTTGCAATAACTTTGCAGTAAGTTTTTAATTTAGTTTTATTAAGAGGAGCTAGAATGCAGAGAAGAGCCAGCAGCAATGATCCCAAAACTAATGAAGTGCAGTAGGAAGCCTGATATATATGGCAGCATTAACAAAGTGTGTGTGTGTGTCTGTGTGTGTGTGTGAGAGAGAGAGAGAGGCTCTCTGTTGGTACTAAAGGGGCAGAAATGCTTATAGTTGGTTTTCTGCAGACTGCTGACAGAGACCTGTTATCGTCACAATCAGGCAATAACATCCAGGAAATCACAACAAGATGAACCAGAGAGTGAACGTATGAACACACACACACACACACACACACACACACACACACACACACACACACACACACACACACACACACACACACACACACCTGCACAGAGAGTTACATTCCACTTTTCTGCACATGTCAGCAGATGACATAGTGAAGGGGGGGAAGGGGGGGTCACAGTGGGTTTATCAACCTAACAATTTTCCAGGTAAGCAGTTTCACGCAACATTGTACACACACCAACATGCAGATACACACGGACACAAAGGTGTGTAGAAGTACGGTTTATTACTGTCTTGGGTTCTAACTAACCCAAGAGTGATCAAGTACCAGCATATACATATAAATGCATACTGAAGAATAGAAAATAAGGTTTAAATATCCATATCTTTCTTTCTATATATATATATCTATATCTATATATACATATACATACATATATATATACATATATATATACATACATATATTCACTTTTTGGTAGAAAGTATTAGAGTACAAACTCTAATAGTTTGTCTATATAAAAAAATCTTATTTGTCAAAGCCATCCATCTGCTTCGCTTTCATTATTAACCTTGAAATAGTGAAGATACAGAAATGTCCTCAGTTTATATGTCAGAATGACAAAATGCTGCAAAAATCTCAGAGTCCTGTGACTATTTTCCAGGATGACATGAAACTACGACAGATTGTGCTCTCATACTTTGTAGCACACCACTGAGACACATGTGTATGTACCACCTGGCGTTTGCTGGTCTCCCCCCCCCCCTCCCTCTAAGCACATTCATCACTTAGAGCAGGGGTCTGCAACCTTTATCATCAAAAGAGCCATTTTGCCCCTCTTCTGCCAAAAAAAAATCGTAGGGAGCCGCAAAAAATAACGTAATAATTTAACTTTTCATCTTTTTTTAATTTCACCTGTTACAACCACTGTTGTAACCACTTTTGTCCCTCTGTGGGGGGAAACTCCCACTAGGTTTATATCTGGGACTCCCCACCATTTGACCTTAGAACTGAAGAAGCTTCTCGGATGAGAGGTGAAACGTCTTCAAGCAACTTAAAGAAGTCCAGACGCTTTTCTTTGCAAGCTCCTTTGACTACGATGACCTGGATGACTGAGAACCTTAACAGACATGTTACAACCACTGAATAAAACAAACAGAAGTGCAATGTGCATTTGTAGGCCTGCTTTGAAATAAATTAAACTGTTAACCGTAGGCCTATTTAAGTCTGCCGTATATTTTTGTAAAAGTACCTTAAAGTAACTTTAATATAAATAAAACATGTAGCTGCAACTTAGCAGCTTTTAAAAGAAAAAGAAAATAAGAGATTCTTTGACAAGTCCATGTCAGTGTTCTCTCGTCCTCTTCGGGTTTTTTGCTCAGCCAGCAATCAACTGAAGCGCCTGAACATACAAAAAATCTACATCAGCTCGGAGTCTAAAATATTTTTTTTCTGAAAAATAATAGCTTGTAAAATACTATTGTCCTTACCATTTTAATGTGACTTCTGTGTCGGAAGTTCGCTGCAGATCTTCCCTACGTCGGGGCTGTAAGATGTGACTTTGATCTTCATTCATGTAGGCTCTCATCTTTGAGGTGTGAGCGGTGTTTGGACTTTATAAAATTCATGCTTGAGAAAACTTGCTCACATAAGTATGTTGAGCCAAAGATGGACAGGACTTCAAATGCACTTTTTCACATTAATATACATGTCAGGAATGGCACTCCATGTTTCAGAAACAAGTTTGTCGGGGTGGGGGAGTTTTTCCATGTCACTCCATTTGTGCTCTTTAGCGAGCGTAGCCTTCTGACGGGCGACTTCTTCAAGATCCGCCGTCAGTGTTTTGAACTTATTTACCCGCAAATCTTTATCCGCTATGTCGGCCAGTTCAATATCTAGATCAGACTTACATACTCCGGTGAATGCAACTGTGTTCAGCAGAGATGGGTCGATGTCCAGCGGTGTGACAGGGAAAGAGAGAGTATGTTTCTTCAAATGCAGCTTGCATTGCAATGATGGCACGGTGGAAATATTCATAATTTATTTCATTGTTCGCTTCTTTGAACTCCCTTAGGGAGGAGAAGTGAGAGAGCGTACGTTTTTGTGCATCTCTTGCGAACACTGTCATCTTGCGCTCAAATGCCAAAACATTCTCCAGCATCTGCAGGGCCGTGCTTCCCTTTCCTTGTAGATTTGAAGTTCATCACTTCGACACATTCGGGGAGGAATGTTTGTGCGCACAGTGCTTCTTGGTGGAGGATGCAATGAAACGCCATCAGCTCTCGATCCAGTGACTTTTGAAACAAATTCACAAAGCCCTTCTGTGCTCCTCTCATACTTGGTGTGTCATGAACTGGCTGTGTGGAGGCAGATGAGGACCCAAACGCAAAACTCACAGAGACAAAAAGCTGAACTCAAAATCACTGCTTTATTGCAGGCTTCACAAAGAAACAGAACTAAACTGGGAATGCTAACTGAGGACCGAGGGAACACAGAAAAGCACACAGGTTCGGGGAGGAGACGTTGACGACGTGACACCGAACTGAGGGAGACGTGCACATAAATACACAGAGGGTTAACGAGGGAAGTGGGAGCACATGGGAAACACAGCTGACACAGATAATCATAATGAGACACGGCAGGAGTAAACACAACACTGACGGGAGACTGTCAAAGTAAAACAGGAAGTACACAGAGGTGCAGACAGGAGGAGAGAGAGAGAGCACTGGGAGAGCACAGGCATAATGGGCTGGGGAAACATGGAATAAAACACGAGGGGAGACGAGGGCTCACAGATACATACAGAGGGGCACACAGGGGGTAAAAGTCACAAGGGGGAAATCAAATAAGGAACAACGTAACAGAGCAACCCAGGAACCATGGCCTAAATAAAGAACAAAATACATGAACACTAAGAATGCTGGGCCAACATGGCCCAGGATCATGACAGGGTGCCCCATCAGTAGACACTGACACCAGGTGAGTGGTGTTTATTCCTTTCGCTTCTAGACAACTCACAACAGCCTCACAAATGTCCTGCCCTCGTGTTTGGCCCTTTAGCGGTATGAGTTCAATCAGTTCTTCTTGACTTGACTCATCGCAGGCAATTGAAAATGCTTGAGCTGAATTGATGTCATCAATTTGCTTACGGCTGATGTTTTCCGCCATTTTAATGGTCCTGTCTCTTTGCGGAGAGAGGCATTTCTCTAATTTTCTGAACAATTTCCCCCTTGTTTTTAAAGTCGGAGAATAGATGCTCTGATGTTTTTATGAACGATTCTTTCAAATATTCTCCGTCTGTGAACAGCTTCCCCCTCTTTACAATCTCCAGAGCTGCCACACAACTAGCTAGTTGGCTGTGGAGAGCTGATCCACTTCTTGAAAGATAAAGTTTGCTCTCTTCAGCTTTTCACAGCACTTCCGAAATTGCTCTCTTTCGCTCATCTTCGGTTGGTTATTTTTTAGCAAATGCTAAGTGCTTGTTTTGAAAATGTCTTTCAACATTACATTTTTTGTTGTTCGATATTTTCTCGCCACATATTAAGCACACAGGTAAGCCAGCGTCGTTGGCGGCGAATGCAAATAAATATGTCCACGCTGAATTAAACTCTTTATTTTCTTCCGAAACTTTTCTTTTTTGGGATTTTTTCATGGTTAGCCTTTTGCAGGGTTAGCATACTCTAAAATCAACCAGCAGGTAAAGGCGGGGTCTGTTGATGTTGATGTGACGTATATTTTCGTTGAAAAATTATAAATTAAAAATTGCTTTTTTAAAATTGGATAGTATCAACTCTAACTCCAAGATAATTTGGCAAAAAAAGTAAACTAATAATCATGTATAAATAAAAACGAGTTTTGAAATACCTTTCATTTATGGGGGTTTTGTTGGGGTTTTTTTGTAAAGTCCAGAGGGAGCCGCTACAAGGAGGCTGAAGAGGCGCATGCGGCTCCGGAGCTGCAGGTTGCCGACCCCTGACTTAGAGGAAGATGAGCTGCTTTAAAGGAAAATAAGCCAAAAGTTGACTGTACCTGTTCCAAAATGAAAAACTCTCCAAGGTGAGAACAGACGACCCAGAACTGCCAACATCTGGCTGAATTTAGTTTTAATATAAAATATTCAAAATGAAAAAAGCTTTCAGATTTCCACCCTCCTGGAAAGAACTGAGGAGAGCCCCAAACGTGGGGCCACCCAGCAGCCGTGCAGAGTCACAGGGGACTGTAGTGACATGCCTGTGGGTTCTGCTGGCAGCCAGCCGCACCAGAGTGGATCGAGCCCCAGGTCCAGAGGCCCCCCACCCACCGGAAGGGGCCCAACTGAGCCACAGGCGCCAGGCTCCACCAAGCAGCCACCAGGAGTGAGCCGGTACATACCCGAGTGCCTAGCCCTGCACCCTGCTGTTATGTGCTGGATGTCACGGTTCTTGGTCATTTTGACCCAGCTTTTTCTGTTTCTGTTTTGGTGTTTTTCTAAAGTATGATTTGTTCGGGTTTTTGAGTTGTGCTGGTTTGATTCTGTATTAAGGGTTATTCTTGGTTTTGTTCTCTTTACATTATTTGGTGTTCTGGCCTTTAGTTTAAGTTACTGTCTTCTCTGTTTTATGTGTTATATTCTTTCTGTCTACCTCTCAGTTTCAAGTTTGCGTTTTTGTAATTTGTTTCTTATTTCCTGTTTTATTTTGACAGTCCCAGTCCTATGTCAGAGGGGGTGTCCAAATTCATGGGCTGCATCCTCCTGAGGAAGCATTTGTAGACCGATTACGTCACAGCGACGCGCCGAAGGCTGTCCCAATTTGTAGACTCCTCTGAATGCAGCCGACAAATGCGTCCTCCTTTTCCCCGAATTTGAAGGATGGGTTGGGTGTGTCCTTCGTGGCCTACCATATCCCAGAATTCTTAGTGCGGCCCAGCCAAACTCCAGTTTGGCGGCCGCTAGTAAGTTTTAAAATTACTCTTATTAATCTTTCTGGGTCACAAAATAAACTTTTAACATATTTTCAGGCGAGAAAGTAGCTGTGTAAATTTCCAATATCTGCTCGGTTTATCAAGACATCGCATATTTGCAAAAGTGCTTCGAGCAGCTCGATAGCTAGCCGAGAGCTCAAGGGTCACTGAAGCCGCCGAGAACGGCACAACTCCTGGTACATCATTTTCAGATCACCGCAGACTTTCGCTACTCAGGTTAAACGTAATATATAAGTCACTTAGACAACCTAAAAATGTTATTATTTGGCTTTTTTCAGTGTTATTTGTTCGTGAGTAAATCGGTTTGGCTGAGATTAAAGTTATTAGATTAGATTAGATAAAATAAAACTTCATTAATCCCCCGGGTGGTTTTCACACAGCTGAATAAACGTCAAACAGAAAACTGATTAAACAGAGACGGTCGAGAATTTATGCCAGTGTCCTGTTATATTTTAGATAGCAAGGAGCAGACGGCCGAGTTTATTAAACTCCACCGAGACAGCGGTGACGCTAATCAGAAGGCTAGACCATCCCATTTCATAGCCGTTTACTTTCGGCCTACCCGACCTTCTGAGGACCTGGCCCACGTAGACCGCGAAGGCCGGGTCCTCAGGAGGATGCAGCCCATGAGTTTGGACACGACTAGCCAGCTTTACCTGCCCCTGTCTCGTTAGTTTTTCCTCTTCCAGTGTTTCAGTCCTTAGTTCCCCTGTCCAGAGTTTTAATTTGTTCTTTGGTCAGTTTAACTTATTAAGAGGTTTTTCCCAGCAATAATGCTGCGCTTTGAGTTTTACCTCCATGTTTGAGAGTCCTGCATTTTGGGTCCTTTTTCCTGCCTGCCTGCCACACAGCCAACCATGACACTGGATTGTCTCAGGGGCATCTTTGCACAGCCTGCACCTGGGGTCTTGCCTGGTGTGACAGACCCCAGCCTCTATGGCTCTTGTGCTCAGAGCTTGTTCCTGTGCTGCCATGATTAGTGCCTCTGTATTTCAGTCAAGCTTTGTGCCACAAGGAGGATTTCAGCCACTTCTTCTATCTGCCGGTGGCAGTGATGGAATAACGGCATTACTAAGGTTGGTGGTTCGATCCTTGGCTTCCCCAGTCTGCATGCCAAGTATCCTTGGGCAAGATACAGAGCCCAAGTTGCTCTCCAATGCGTCCATCGGAGAGTGAATATGTGTGAATGCTTAGATTGCACTTAAGTATAGAAGGAAGTGCTTGTATGAGTGGGTGTGAATGGGTGAATGAGGCATGTTGTATAGAGCGCTTTGAGTACTCCGGGAGAGTAGAAAAAAATTGTGTTGATAGGCCACGTAAAACCAGAGTCATGATAAACAATATATACACAGCGTTTTTTCCTGAATAGTTTCATCACGTTTAACGTCTAAGGATAGCACTAGCAAGCACTCTCTGCTTATGAGCAAAAAATAAAAAAACAAAACAAAAAACACCCCTTTCGTGTGTATTTGTTATCATCTATCGTCCACCTGGGCCTTACACAGAGTTTCTGTCTGATTTCTCAGACTTTTTATCTGATTTAGTGCTCAGCTCAGAAAAAAAAATTATTGTGGGTGATTTTAACATTCATGTAGATGCTAAAAATGACAGCCTCAACATGGCATTTAATCTGTTATTAGACTCAATTGGCTTCTCTCAAAATGTAAAAGAACCCACCCACCACTTTAATCACACTCTAGATCTTGTGTTAACATATGGCATAGAAACTGAACATTTAACAGTGTTTCCTGAAAACCCTCTCCTGTCTGATCATTTCCTGATAACATTTACATTTACAATAATTGATTACACAGCAGTGGACAGTAGACTTTATCACAGTAGATGTCTTTCTGAAAGCGCTGTAACTAAGTTTAAGAATATAATCCAGCCACTGTTATCATCTTCAATGCCCTGTACCAACACAGAGCAGAGCAGCTATCTGAACGCTACCCCAACAGAGGTCAATTATCTTGTTAATAATTTCACCTCCTCACTACGTACGACTCTGGATACTGTAGCTCCGGTGAAAACTAAGGTCTCTAATCAGAAGTACCTGACCCCGTGGTATAATTCTCAAACACGTACCCTAAAGCAGATGACTCGTAAGCTGGAGAGGAAATGGCGTGTCACAAATTTAGAGGATCATCATTTAGCCTGGAGAAATAGTTTGTTGCTTTATAAGAAAGCCCTCCGCAAAGCCAGAACATCTTACTATTCATCACTGATTGAAGAAAATAAGAACAACCCCAGGTTTCTCTTCAGCACTGTAGCCAGGCTGACAAAAAGTCAGAGCTCTTTTGAGCCAACCATCCCTTTAACATTAACTAGTAATGACTTCATGAACTTCTTCACAAATAAAATTTTTATCATTACAGAAAAAATTACCAATAATCATCCCACAGATGTAATATTATCTACAGCTACTCTTAGTACCATTGATGTTAAGTTAGACTCTTTTTCTCCAATTGATCTTTCTGAGTTAACTTCAATAATTACTTCCTCCAAACCATCAACGTGTCTTTTAGACCCCATTCCTACAAAACTGCTCAAAGAAGTCCTGCCATTGATTAATTCTTCGATCTTATATATGATCAACTCTATTATCATCTCTAATAATCGGCTATGTACCACAGGCCTTCAAGCTGGTTGTAGTTAAACCTTTACTCATACAGCCATCTCTAGACCCAGCAGTCTTAGCTAATTATAGGCCAATCTCCAACCTTCCTTTCATCTCAAACATCCTTGAAAGAGTAACAGCTAACAGATCATCTGAGGCTCGCCTTTTTTTCCTCCACATTGTCTAAGATGTGGGCCAAGATGTTTTGGAGCTGGTCAGCACTATTCTGGATTCTCCTGACGCTCGTCTACCATCCTATGGCTAGACTGCTCCACTATACAGCCGCTGAGCTCCTGTGCCTTCGCGGTCAGCTGCCGCTCCCATCGCCGGTGGAGCTCCACTACCACCTGGACATCACTTCCCAGCCTCGCCGGAGATACAGCCATCGTGGGTCCCGCAGGATTTTCCTCAACTCCAGACAAAGCAGACAAAATTAATTCGTTTTGGTCTGCTACTCGCCAACCTCGCAGGAACCCTCATCAGGCTGTCAACCACTGATCTCTAGCCCACCTGACCAGGGAGCCCACCGCGATTAGCGAAAAAGAAAATACTCCACTCAACTTCGGTCTTCTAAACATCCGCTCACTGACAAATAAGGGACCTCTCATCCAAGACCTCCTATCTGACTGTTAGTTTGACTTTTTCTGTTTAACTGAAACCTGGCAACAACCTGATGACTTTTCTTAACTAAATGAATCTACTCGTCCGTGGTTTGTTTACTTTTCTAAACCTCGCTGCTCAGGTCGTGGGGGTGGTCTCGCGATCATTTTTCGTCAGCACTTAAATGTCCTGCCAGTTATTGTCGATACCTTTAGTTCCCTAGAGTGCCTTGCATGTGAGCTGACTGGACTGGATGTTGTGTCTGCTCCCTCTCCAGAACCTTCTCTCTATTTTGAGCCGTTTTCCACTTTTCATCTTCCTGATTTATCTGATATTTCTGAGTTTATTTGTAAATCAAAGTCTGTCAACTTGACCCTATGCCTACAGGGCTTGTGAAATCCTGTCTCTCTTCCTTACTCCCACTCATCTCTGCTATCATTCACTCTTCACTCATCACCGGTATCGTTCCCTTCTTATTCAAGATTGCTTCAGTCACTCCCATACTGAAAAAAACCTTTAGATCCTAACAACTTTAACAACCTCTGTCCGATTTCTAATCTACCCTTCATCTCTAAAATACTTGAAAAAGTAGTTGCAGTTTAACTTCATTCACACCTGGTTAATAATAACATCTATGAGAGATTTCAGTCTGGTTTTTGTTCATGTCACAGTACAGAAACTGCTTTTCTTAAAGTCACTAATGATCTTCTAATCAGCACTCTGCTGCTCGCATTATCACCAGAACCCCTCCTACCAGCACATCACTCCTGTCCTTCAGGAATTTCACTGGCTCCCAGTGAAATTCTGGATAATATACAAACTTCTTCTGCTCACCTTCAATGCCATTCATAACCTTGCACCTCCTTACCTTTCTGACCTGTTAAGCACTACCTCTTCTGCCTGTTCACTCCGATCTTCTTCTTCTATCCAGCTTGCTGCCTCAGCACCATGGGAAGCAGAGCTTTTAGCTGCTCTGCTCCCAGGCTGTGGGACTCTCTACCCCCAGATATGAGAAACATTGGTTCTCTCCCCCAGTTTCAATCTCAACTCAAAACCCATCTGTTCAAATCTGCATATTCACTTTGAACCCACTGTTTGTTAATTTTATCTTGTGCTTTTGTTTTATTGTTCTTCATTGTGTCATTGTTCTATTATGTGTTTCATCCTATTGTACAGTGTCCTTGGGTGTCTTGAAAGGCGCTTTATAAATAACATTTATTATTATTACTATTACTATTATTATTAATAAACCTGAATGTCCCAGACCTGGTAGGCAAATGAGATGTAACGGTTTTAACTTTTGTCCTATATTATTTTATTAGTTGATTCAGTTAAGACCAGATAATTTGCATGATTGTGATCCAACTTTGAAGGGTTGAATAAACTGACAGTTTATACTTGCCATGAACGTCCTTGCAAATGACGACATGCGGCCAAAGTCCATAGTCACAACTCCTGGGGCCAGCGCCAGGTTGAATACACGTCAAGCTGAACCACAGCTATAGTGAGTATAAATTTGTCAAATCATTATTGCTTTTGGTTTCAGTTACTTAAAGCTGATTCATTGGATCATTCATGTATGACTTTACCTTGCTTTACGTGGACATGCACGCATCATAAGCATTTTCAGTCTACACTCGCCTAAAACTCAAACCCCAAATTACAATTCCTATTACCAAAAGTCTGGAAATAAATAAATAAAACATGAACCTCTGCTACACGGAGGTGCAAAACAACCACATAGAGATTTCTTCTTCAAAGTCACGTTTATTTGCATATAAAGTGGCATCTGAGATGCATGCAGAGGTGCATTCTAATATCAGGTGTGAACCAATGTACTTGATGTCAACTTAGGACCCACATTGTTGCCACGTGTGAACAGAACCTTTGCCCATGGCTCCACTTTTCCTGTTGTTGCTTCACATTGTGATAATTGAGTCATGCTTTGGTCTAATGTCAACTCATTTCATTTTAATCTTGGTAATATATGCAGTTCATCATATTTCCACCTGACAAAGCTCTCAGATTTAACCTCCTGTCTCTGACTCTGATGTTATCCATGGCAAGCACAGGAGATGAGGGTGGTGGGAACATGACAGAGCCATTCTTCTCCCACTCTCCCTTTTTCCTTCTCCCAGATGCGAATCTATTTCTTAACAATAGGATGTATTCTTTATAGTGGGGACAGAAGGCTGATAGAATAATTCAATAACACAGCCAAACCTCATTGACTGGACTGAAGAATAGGCACTATCTTTAGTCCTAAAGTCGTTGATTAAAAATGGAGAGGTGCCACTCAGTGGTAACATGAAAAAAGTAGAAATGCCTTGAATACAATAGACAAAAGAGAGAATAGAAAAGCAAGAGGAGAGAGCATAGGAGGGGTAGATGAATGGAGGTGGATGCAAATTAATTGATGAATTCTGTACCATGAACTGTGTCACTCATTGTGTGATCTACAATGAAATGTGCCTCAGACACAAATGGAATCCATTTTCCAGCCCAGCAATGATTGTCTCTTCTTTATTATTACGCTGATGGTTTTTTCACCATCTTGACACAATTCAATTTCTTTTGCAGACAGTCAGACTAGCTGCCCTACATGCAAAATGAATCCCATATTGTTTAGACAAGCTAAATTCAATTATTTTGAATTACCGGTGCCAAACGGCAAAACAAAATAATTCATTTAAAGTCTGATAAGAGAATTTATATTTTAGCATAGCAAAAACCTGGTTAAAGTGCAGTCACCTTACTGCCTGTCTTGGAATGATATAATGTAAAATTGAGGCTTATTTCATTTTTAGGTTATTATGTCTTGGTTACTTTGTCAGGTGTTGATCTCTGATTTCATGATTTTTCTCAAACAAAGAAAATCACACAATGCAACAATTGCACCCTTTTTTCTGAAGACGTGCGCTGCTCTTGATGCACAAACATGAACATTAATTTACTCCTTGGGAACCTTTTCAAAGTTTTAAGGTGAAGTACAGCAAGCTGCCCACACTCGAGACCTTAGAAACTCCCAAGCAAAGACTCACAGCCTTGGATATCCACCTGAAATATGAAAAAGTTGGCCAGCAACCAGCTGTATCTGCACTCCATGACTATCTGGCAGCACAAATCAACTTGTTGCTACTGGATGAGACTCATCCAGAATGAGTAATTGAAGGCCAGACAGTCCTGCTCCTCCTGGAAGGGACTGATCCCACCCAACTACAGGCCAATAGCCACAGCTTGGAAGCTCATTTGAGCCATCATAACAGCTAAAACAAACTCAGTACATGAGTGGGGTCCAGAAGGGAAGAGGCAGAAACACCAAAGGGACGAGATGCCAGCTACTGGGATACTGAGCAAATGCCTTTAGGCTAGGCAAGGCAAGGCAAGTTTATTTGTATAGTACAATTCAACAACAAGGTGATTCAAAGTGCTTTACAGAGACATTAGAAACAAAAACAAATAAAAAGCATGATTTAAAATTGATTAAAACAAGCAAACAAACTAACTAATTAACAAACAAACAAACAAACAAAACAGTATATAAAATCAAAACAGATAAAATCAGAACAGTAGATAAAATCAATAGTTAAAATGTAAGTTTTGAAATTTAAGCTTAAGTGCGGATTTGGTGCTTTATTCAAATGCAGCTGAGAACAGGTGAGTCTTCAACCTGGATTTAAATAAACTGAGTGTTTCAGTTGATCGGAAGCTTTCTGGGAGTTTGTTCCAGATATAAGGAGCATAAAAGCTGAATGCAGCTTCTCCGTGTCTGGTTCTGACTCTTTAGACTGTAAGAACAGATGCCTAAAACTGTACGAAATCAACAACCCCCTAAGAACAGGAATTTGATGGGTAGATGGCGAACAACACTAGAGGTCAACTTCAAGCCAATTGAATAAGACATCAATTCACTGGTCCACACAATGAGGATCTATAGCAATGACACTGGATAGTTGGATGGTAATGAAGAGAGGGAAGGTTTTCAGAATTGAGGGAACAGCACTACCAGAAGTCAACATCACAGACACTAAGGGCAGCTGCTAGTACCCGGGAATCCCAGGCAAACAGAACCATGAAGAGGCCCCTAGGAAAGCCGCAACCACCACATACGTGCAGAGAGTAAGGCAAGTCCCGAGGAGTCAGCTGAATGGGAAAAACGAGATCTGGATAATCAACGCCTACGCTCTGTCGTGGATCATATACCCTACTGGGACAATCACCTCAATTTTCAGCAACTTGAAAATGGACTAGTGAGTGTCAAAAACACTGTCCAGGATGAAACGACAAACATCCATGAGTACATCAGGAAGACAGCCACAAGCAAGCTCTAAGCACAAGATTGAAAGTGGCTTAGATCTACCATACCAGGCATGACCCCAGGTGCAGGCTGTGTAAAGATGCCCCTTAGACAATCCAGCACATAACAGCAGGGTGCAAGATGCTAGCAGGCAGGATGTATGGAACACCATAACCTAGTGGCCGGCATAGTATACAGCAGGGGTCCCCAATCCCAGTCCACGAGGGCCGGACTGGGATTGGGGACCTGAATCACATGATTAGTTCATTACCAGGCCTCTGGAGAACTTAAAGACGGTTATTTATCTATTTAAATCAGCTGTGATGGATCAAGGACACATCTAAAACCTGCAGGGACACCAGCCCTCGTGGACTGGGATTGGGGACCCCTGGTATACGGGAACGTCTGTGCCGAGTACAGCCTAACTCTGCTAAAAGACCCTGTGGGACTTCCAGACTGACACAGAGAAGCTGGTGATGGCTAACCAGGTGGGGAAGCAGATGAAGAAGCCCATACTGAGAGCTGGTAGCTACACCAAGTGATAGCAACATCAGGAACAAAGAATGTCACAAGCTTGAGAAATACTAAGGGCTGAGAGAAGAGCTAGAGAAGAGTCTTTTGAAGCAGAAGAAGGTGATGGCTGAGGGATGAGAGGTGTGAAGTCATGGGATGAAACAGGCAGTGGTAAGATCGGGGCTTTGAAGCAGAGGTGATTGGGCTGGGGGAGGGGTGAGTGTCTGATCAAACCTTAAGAAAAATCCTTCAAAAATCCTACACATTATTATTATTAATAGTCATCATATTCTAGATAATTGCTTAAAGTGTTGTGCAGTAGAAATAAAGAATCAGAGGATATGTTGGTAGACAATCAAAGCTTCTGATAAGTGAAGTGACTGAAAATAAATGCAGTTTACAGAATGATTAACTGACAACAGAAACAGTGACAGAAAAAAAAAATATATATATGTGTAAAAAATCAGTGTCTTTGTTGATCAATACAATTTCTGATTATGATGGAAAAACTTGCATGAAATCTTGCACAAAATGGCACATGCAGTCTTTGCAATATTTTGATCAAGATGACCTGACAAAAACCAAAAACAGTGTTGAAGCAAATAACACCTCTGCTGTGAAGCTTGCGGGTCAGTGTCACTGTTGTTAGTTAATTGTTGTGGGTGCAAATGGTTCTGACAATACGATAAAGATCTCCTCTTGCTCAGTGTCAGCTGGGATGGTGCTACTGGAGTTGGAATGCAAAAGTAAAAAGTTCAAACCAATCCTGGTTAACATGAATAATAAATAGCACCAGTTTCCTGAATTATACTGCCCAAGAATCATGGCTTTCCTGCCTGCTTTCAAAACATACTTTGTGATTTCTTTGTTTTTGTCATCAACAAACAACTTTAATGTTAGACAAGATTAAATCAAATTGTTTTCTATTTGTTCTCGTTCTTTGTTGCTCTCTGTTTCTTTTCTACGTGTGTGTGTGTGTGTGTATATAGACTAACTGTGTGTTCACCCGTTTTGCAGCAATCCCTGTGGACTGATAGAGCATGGAGCTTGCAGATGTTACGGCCACCAAAAAGGCCATTTTGAGGGACAGTCATTTCAGCTCAGCATCCTTGAGCGGCCCAAAAGGAGGATGCTGAAAGGCTAACGACCAGGTACAGGTTCCATGGGGGAACTGGAAGTCCAGGCCTGGGCGCCTCATAGAAACTGGGAGATTAGGGAGAAGTTAGTCCCACGCAGTGATGAGCGAACAATACGAACCGCCTTGATCGCTGCAACTATACCTTGCAATGAGACTGCAGATTTACCCACCTCCAGCTAGGACTGCAGGAACTGCTGCAGCCATGTGGGGGTCCAACTGGTGGACCGCACACCTGGCGGCAAACAGTCTCCAGTGGTTGGAGTAGGCAGCCCTTGTGGTTGGTACACACGACTCCCCCAGAGTTCATATCACAGGCTCTGGCAGCCCTAAGACCAGAAGCCTTTTCCTCTCAGGGGCCAGACCATCAGCCTGAGCCCTCTTGGGAAGGGGTTGAACAGCATCCTACTCAGGCCAACTAAACTATAGTTTGTTAAGAAATATGCCAGCAATGAAAAGTGTTCCTACAGTGGATATTTCTGAGTTAAATTATTGTCATGCAAAGCTCAAAAAGTACTCCGCACCGATAAGGTGGAAAATACAGTGAAAAAAAGAGAGAACCTTACTGAAGCCGTGGCAAGGCAATGTGAAGGGGACCAAATGGAAAAAACAACCACACGAGCCTTCAATTGTTTTCAAAGCTTTGAATATATTCTCTCTTTTTTCTGGTACAGAGGTTTTTTTTGTCATGCTCACCAGCAACACATCTTGAAATAAAACCACCCGAGCCTCTTAACAAACCCCTCCTTAAATAGATGCTGGTCATACCATCACCAATAAAATGTAAAAGGTCTTCCCACCTCGACACAACCCAGCTACAAAAACCTATACAGGGAAACATTGCAGTTATTTTGACACACGCTAAACAATATCCCAACTAACTACAGTGGGGCAAAAAAGTATTTAGTCAGCCACCGATTGTGCAAGTTCCCCCACTTAAAATGATGACAGAGGTCAGTAATTTGCACCAGAGGTACACTTCAACTGTGAGAGACAGAATGTGAAAAAAAAATCCATGAATTCACATGGTAGGATTTGTAAAGAATTTATTCGTAAATCAGGGTGGAAAATAAGTATTTGGTCACCTCAAACAAGGAAAATCCCTGGCTCTCACAGACCTGTAACGTCTTCTGTAAGAAGCTTTTCTGTCCCCCACTCGTTACCTGTATGAATGGCACCTGTTTGACCTCATCATCTGTATAAAAGACACCTGTCCACAGCCTCAACCAGTCAGACTCCAAACTCCGCCATGGCCAAGACCAAAGAGCTTTCGAAGGACACCAGGAAAAGAATTGTAGACCTGCACCAGACTGGGAAGAGTGAATCTACAATAGGCAAGCAGCTTGGTGTGAAAAAATCAACTGTGGGAGCAATCATCAGAAAATGGAAGACATACAAGACCACTGATAATCTCCCTCGATCTGGGGCTCCACGCAAGATCTCATCCCGTGGGGTCAAAATGATCATGAGAACGGTGAGCAAAGATCCCAGAACCACACGGGGGGACCTGGTGAATGACCTGCAGAGAGCTGGGACCAAAGTAACAAAGGTCACCATCAGTAACACACTACAACGGCAGGGAATCAAATCCCGCAGTGCCAGACGTGTTCCGCTGCTGAAGCCAGTGCATGTCCAGGCCCGTCTGAAGTTTGCCAGAGAGCACATGGATGATACAGCAGAGGATTGGGAGAATGTCATGTGGTCAGATGAAACCAAAGTAGAACTTTTTGGTATAAACTCAACTCGTCGTGTTTGGAGGAAGAAGAATACTGAGTTGCATCCCAAGAACACCATACCTACTGTGAAGCATGGGGGTGGAAACATCATGCTATGGGGCTGTTTTTCTGCCAAGGGGACAGGACGACTGATCCGTGTTAAGGACAGAATGAATGGGGCCAAGTATCTTGAGATTTTGAGCCAAAACCTCCTTCCATCAGTGAGAACTTTGAAGATGAAACGAGGCTGGGTCTTCCAACATGACAATGATCCAAAACACACCGCCCGGGCAACAAAGGAGTGGCTCCGTAAGAAGCATTTGAAAGTCCTGGAGTGGCCTAGCCAGTCTCCAGACCTCAACCCCATAGAAAATCTGTGGCGGGAGTTGAAAGTCCGTGTTGCTCAGCGACAGCCCCAAAACATCACTGCTCTTGAGAAGATCTGCATGGAGGAATGGGCCAAAATACCAGCTACTGTGTGTGCAAACCTGGTAAAGACCTATAGTAAACGTTTGACCTCTGTTATTGCCAACAAAGGTTATGTTACAAAGTATTGAGTTGTATTTTTGTTATTGACCAAATACTTATTTTCCACCCTGATTTACGAATAAATTCTTTACAAATCCTACCATGTGAATTCATGGATTTTTTTTTCACATTCTGTCTCTCACAGTTGAAGTGTACCTCTGGTGCAAATTACTGACCTCTGTCATCATTTTAAGTGGGGGAACTTGCACAATCGGTGGCTGACTAAATACTTTTTTGCCCCACTGTACATCAAATCAAACTGAAAATTCAACCCACTCCCCCCTCAGCTCTCATCTGATGGTTCAACCCACTATCAGTGGGTGATTGGAAAACTCCTTTCAGGTGAACATCATTAGGCCATAATCATGTGTGCACTCCATGACTAAGGCCTTCAGGAAGTTGACTTTGAGAGAGAGAGAGAAGTTAATGGACTTCAAAACAAAAGCATAACAAAATCCAAACTTCCTATTAGACACTGTGAGTGCGTACATCACTTAGTGAGGGAGATGCTCCCCAGCACCCTCACACTTACCAATCACATAGAGCACATGTAATATTACTAAAAGTGTGCTGACTTTATTGGCAAAGCTAAAATCACAATGTTCCCACAAGAGGGAAAACTTTCCTTCTCACAGGCTGCGTTAAAATAAGCAGGAGTGTAACACAATCGTCTATTCTCTGTCTCTTTATTCTTCTTCTCTGTGTCAGCACGCATGTGTGTGTGCATATATATGAGATAACCACACCTTGGCTGTATCCCAATTCAGGGTCTGCAGCCTTAAAGTACGCAGCCTCAACGGTCCTCAAGGGCCGCGTACTCAAAGACCGCTAAGGTCGGAAGTGTGAGGCGTGTGAAATGGGACGGTCTAGACTCCGTCGTGCTGCCCAGGTTGCCTAGCAACCATGATAGCTGGAAACGTGTGGTTGACAGAAATGAAGGAGAACATATTTTGTTCGTTTGTTTGTTTCTACATGAGCTTTGTGTGATTTAATAAGTATCTGAGGCTGAGACCACAGGACTGTAAAACATGATTGTTGGGCTTCATATCTGTACTGAACAGTCATATAAGATTAGTTAGTAAATAACAAATAGTTAATGTTGTTCATGAGACTAAAGTCAGTGTAAATATGAGATGGCCAATATTATAGTTATTATACTAATCATTATTAGTTATTACAGCAGTGAGTTTGAACTCTCAAATCAAATCACATTATTGTCACATCACATGTGCAGGTACACTGGTACAGCACATGTGAGTGAACGCTGTGTCAAACACTGAGCTTCAGTAAAGATTCAAGTTGCAGCTATTTACATGTCCTATCACCTTAAATCTTCACTCAAAGACACTCAAGTATCTTTGTCAGTGTATCTATAGATGTATTATATATAAGAGACAAATGTTGTTCCTTCAGTATGTTGGCATTATTACATTTTGCCTCAGTGCTTACATATATGTGTAAAAAGAAAATGTACGAGCTGTGATAACTGTGTCTGATAGAATGAAGAGTAGACTGATACATTAAATATTCCTTTATTGGGTGAGAAAATCAGACCATGTCATAACTGCTTTAAGTCATACAGAATAGATATCAGAGCCTTAAACAGGCTGACTTCTGCTAAATGGGTCAAACTGGGCAGAAAGTCTACAAACACATAACATCCTTATAGAATATGATGTAACACTATAGATCAACTTAGCTCAGAATATATAAAGCATATAAACAATTACAGCGATATAATGCAACAAACACAGCAGTACTACTGATCCAAAATACTCAAAGCTTCATAGAACTGAAACAAACAATTATTTTTAGCTCCATTCTGCTGCTGATACATACTTTAGGTTTCTGAACATTAAACTTGTTGCTGCCTTTCATAGTGTGTAACTTGAAGGCCCTGAGTACTTTCTCCCACACTGAAAACACTGGAATGATCAAATTATTTGAACATTACCTAATAAGACTGACAATTAGTTATGTTAAACTTTTCTAGCAATCCTTCACAAACAGGGAACAGTCTGTCTATTCTCTCCATCTGTCAGCTGCTGCTGGCTCTTCCTCCTCCTCTTCCTCACACACTGCTGAGTTTGTCCTGGTGGATCATCAGGGGTGCAAAGCCTCACAGATGATGTGCAGCAGTGGGTCCCTCAGTCTGTCCTCACTCTGGACACTTGCAGCTGTCACACATGGAAATCAAATGTGTGATAAGCTGCAGGATTCAAACACAAGTGTAACTTATAAACACATGTTCAGTGCAGGACAGACAGACAGGTGACAGTCTCAGGTGTATACACTGCTACAAACAGGAGGATTTAGTGTTTGTGTTATTACGAAACAAGAAGAGTTCCCAGATGGTACAGTGGACACATGTGTGACTGCTGTGATTAAAGCATCTTTCTTTCAACTTAACGAGTGAACCGTCAGCTCGTTCAAACACACGTTAAAGTCCGTTTAGCTCGACACCACCGAACAGAGGCAGCAATATAACATAGCTAACATTAACAGTGCAGTGAATCCTGCTTGTGCCGTGATATTCAGGACTGCAAACCGAGCAGCATCACTGACTTTCAGCTTGTTGTGTTTGTGGATATATGACTGACTTTAATTATCCACAAAATCATCAGATTCTCTGTCAGATTAAGGTCGACTATTGTATTATTATATTTTAAAGGCTTTAAAAGCAAGTAAAAGCTGAACGTACAAACATCGCTAATGGCAAATAACTTTGCCGACATGTGGCCAACAGTAATGTTTTAATGTTCCTCATTATTAAACATTTGCACATAAATAAGTGACATCATATTCAGTACTTACTTTTCACAGTTTACTCTTCGGCCGCTCCGCTTCTGCCGTCTGCGGCAGAATTATCCACACCGACTGCCGCGCTATGAATTGTGGGATATATGGGACCACGAAGTCTACACCGCCACAGCCTTAGCATTCAGGGAAATGAAGGACGCATTTGAGGGCCGCATTTCGAGCAGCCTTTGAATTGGGACAGCCTTCGGTGCGCCACTGTGACGTAATCGGCCTTAAAATGCAGCCTTTAAGGCTGGAGACCCTGAATTGGGATACAGCCAATGTGTTTAAGAGGCGGTCATTTCTCTGCTTCCCACCCTTCAGTCCAGCACACCTGTGGTAATGAACTCACCTGCTGACAATCCTCTGATCAGCTGGCTGTTACTTAAGCAGGAGACAGATTTTTGGTGTGTGCTGGATGGACAAGCAGACCTTGTTTGTGTTCATTGTTTAACATTCACTGAACTTGAGCTCCAGAGTCTGCATCTTGACTTCAAACAGATTTTCCTCAGCCATGAAAGGTACAGCTCACTTTTTCTTTGTGCACTTTGAAGAAGCAGTGCAAAGAAACCCTTTTAATCTAATTTAAAGTTTTATTAAATCATCCTTTAAATTTAACCTTGTCTGCCTTGGGAGGTCCTTGTATGAATACATGACAGTAATGCACAAAGAATTTTATTGAAAAGGAGAACAGAACTTTTTATTATCCTGTCCTGTCTGGCAGCTTTCACAGTCAGAATTATGATCTGGATGTGCTGTTGTGCCAAACACATTTTGCTTTTCCAAGATCAGCTCTATAAATTCTCTATAGGCTCCTGAGTTTATTTCCTCATTTCTCCTTGTGTTATGTGGTATAAGGTATGACAGTATTTAAGGCGGGACAGGCAGCAAAAAAGTGGGGGTGGGGATTGGGGAAGACGTAATAAAGAGCACAAATAGAAATAAACAATGTATTGCCAACTGCCTCACCTGTACGAAACATAAACATACAACACCTGGAACACAAACATGCAAGCTGAGATCAGGTGCCTGCAACACAAGCACCCAGAAGTGCTCATTCCCCCAACCCGACCCAAGACCCTCAGTGTCTAAGGCTACATCCACACTAATATGTTTTTGTTTGAAAATGCATCGTTTTCTCTCCGTTTTGGCCTCCCGTCCACAATGGAAAACGGAGCGTTTTGAAAACGCTCTCGAAAACGCACACATTTCAAAACGGAGATGTCCCGTCGCAGCGTGGACACTCGAAAACGCAGACTTTCGAAAACGATGATGCATGTTGGTCATATGATGCAGTCATGTGACCACTTAAACCAAGATGGCAGTCGATGTTCTCGCGTGCTTTGGAAACCTTGTACTCGTTGGTGACTCGTAGCAACAACTCCACCTCATTATCAGTCCACTTGAAAAATTCGGTGCTTTCTCTTGCCATTTCGGCAAATGGGGAAATGACGCAGGTCGAGTCGTCTTGCGTTTCACGCATGCGCAGAACTGCAACGTCAGTGTTTTCGGCCGTTTTAGTGTGGACGCGCAACTCTTTGAAAACGACTGAAAACGCCATTTTCAAATCTATCCGGGCTAGTGTGGACGTAGCCTAAGTTGAAGATAAATTTCAAAGAGAAGACAGTGTGAAGGGGTGAATGGGGCCGCCACCACCATCTGCCTGATGAACCTGCGCCCCAAAGCTATATGTGTGTGTTGATGTTATGAACTGTGAAGCAGCTCATGGTGAAAAGTGACCATCAGGGGACAACAGACACAACCTGACCTCTACCGGCACACTTTAGCACCGGAGGTTTTTGTAAAGCTTTTATTTTGGTATTTCCGTTGATCCGCACAATAAATTTGCATGTTAGCTAAATATTTAGATTTAACAATTAACATTTAGATTTTAATATAATATTTAGATTTAACATTTAAAATTGTTTTAAATATAAAAAGTTAAAATAAAATAAAATGTTGTAAAAAATGACTTGACACGTTTTTGTAAGGTTTTGAGCTAAATGTTGGAAAAATATTGCCGTTAATTTCAGCATGTTTCACTTTACAAATGGCGCCCCATATACAGCTAATTGATTACATACAGAGGAATGGTTTATTTAAAGAGTTTCAGTCAGTTTTCAGAAACATTGCTAGCAAAGGTTATAAATGATTTTATTGTGGCCTCTCACAGTGGAACCATCTCTTTGCTTGTCCTGCTATTAATGTATGTGGTCTTCGTTCAAAGATGGCTTGATACCTGACACTTAATGTTTGTGTGCAACATCTGACATATACAATCTCAGGTATTATTGCCAATTTCACCTTGCCCATTAAATAACTGATAGGAGACTGACTCTGTCTTACTGGTGTTTTTATCCCTGTTTTTTTCCCACCGAGGTCAGATTGAAGCAAGTGAGTACAAGTGAGTGGTTTCAGGCCTATCCCCCATCTTTGAAGCAATAATTTCAAAGACAAGGAGATCGCAACTTGATTGCAGAGGGTCGCTGTAATTTTTGTCGCATAGCAGTGTTTTCCCTCGTATGACTGTAGATGTTGTGGCCATTTTTGTTGAATGTTTATAAAACGCAATTTGTATTCTTTTTTGTTTTTTCTTTAAAGTTGTAAGAATATGCTGACCTAGTTTTGTTATGTAAATTTGTAATTCATTTTATTGGAAAAGGTTTTGGAAAGTGATTGGTTTATTGGCTTATGGACCCTCCCATTAATCACGGGATTAACAGCACCCTGGAGGGGTGTGGTAAAGATGGTTTTTTGTTTGCCAAATGTCCAATGGGAAGACGGGAGGGTTAGAAAATGATTTTTTGACCACTTTTGAAGTTGTTAAAGCAAATTAAGTTAACTTTCGTTTAATTTTAAGTTGTAAGAAGTTATTTGGTTGATTTTTGTTTATAATTTTGCACGAAATAAACGCCATATGATTTTTAAACAATGGAGTCAGAAGTGTGTTCTAAAACAAACCTCCCGTTGCCACCCACGGGCTTTTCTTGGACTTTTTTGGTGTTTGGAACATAAAAGGCCGTGACAGTAGATGTAGCCAGCTAACATGTATCTGGCATGGGTAGGTTGATCACATCTGATCTCTTTGAACGAGCTAAGAGAGCATATGCAGTGTTGCATTGTCATGTATTTAACATTACAATCTTGCTCACTCGTAACACTGACTGCACTTGACTTATTGCCAGGGAGTCATAAATAACAATAGTTTTGCATTGGTTATGCAGAGAGTCTCTTTTTTTGGTCTAGATTATTTTACTTCTGTATGTATGAGTTACAATTACATCTTATCAGATCTAAACTATGTCTGCTAATAAACAAGCAACAAGTCTGTAAATGTTGTGAAAGAAAGAAACTGAATGAAGAGGCAGCTTGTAGATTACTCTCTGTCCTTCCTAACTTCTCTTTTCCTGCGTTCCCCATCCAGGCTCATTGCCTTTGCTGAAGATGTGCATATAACAAATATATGGTTATGTGTTTGTAATGGCTCAGTTACTTCCTAAAAACAGCTGGCTGCTGTATCTGTTATCACTGGATAAAACTGCTTTTGAAGCTCTTACTAGGTTTTTTTTTGTTTGTTTCTTTGAGCAGATAATATTTATAGGGGAATGAGTGAATGAGTATTTGTCATTTACTGGAAAAGTGGCACCCATTGTGTTTTTAATTGTTATGTAAGAATGGAGCTCTACAGCACAGAAGACTTGTTAATAAGAGTAAGAAAAATAGTAATAAAAATATCACAGAAAAAGTTCCAATTATGTTTTTATGCTGCAATCTTCCCCTTCTTGAATTGTCGTGGTGGAGGGGTTTGTGTGTCCCAGGGGCTATATTGTCTAGGGCTTTTTGTCCCCTGGTATGTTCCCCCATGGCAAATTGGCACAGCCCCGTCCACCAGGGCATGAAGCAGGTATGGAGGACATCAAAACTCCAGACATCCAGAGGCCCTCAGAACACAAGAGACCAAGGAAGACCAACAGAGGGGCAGCTACGCCACTATCCCAGAAAGAGCTCAGGAGAGTCCCAGATGAGGGGTCACTCAGCAGCCGTGGAGCAGAAGGCGGGGGGGGGGTTGCAGTGACGTGCCCGTGAGCTCCGCCGGCAGCCAGCTGCGACAGAGTGACTGAGCCCCAGGCCGAGAGGCCAAGGGCACCCCACCCCCAAAGTGGCCCGAGCGAGCCCCAGGCTCCAGGCCCCGATAAGCAGCCACCAAGGAGTGAGCCGGTGTGTACCTGGACGCCCACCCCGGACACAAAGAACCACCAACGCACCGATGTCTGAGGGCGTCTGCCACCGGCAGGGGAAGTGGTGGGGGGAGATAGGCCTCCATACCTTAGAGGGCCTGAGATGTCCCCAGAGAGGTGGCGTCTGATACCCAACCTGACATATAGACACAGACATACAGGCACACACAGATACAAACATCCATTCCCATCCTCATGCTCTCATATGCAATTACTCAACACTCACCCAACGTGGAGACAGACACAAAGAGACACTGTACACACAATCACACTCCCCAAGCGTACTCTAAGAACCGGGTCTAGGTACCTTTGCCCCTGGAGGGGGAAACTGCACCCAGACCCAGGTGGTGTTATCCTTTTCCCTGCGGTGAGGAGAAGCAGACCGCCCCGACTCCGCAGCAGGAGGGAGGCCCCACACTCCAGACCCCAGTCGGATGGCCAACTCCTCCTCCCAGCCTCCCCGCTCCAGCTGGTCGCAGAGAACGGGGGTGTGAGAAGAGTCCAAACCTCCCTCCGCCCGCTCATATGTAGTGTTGATGCATGTGTGTTCTAAGGTGCATTTAACTGCTTTCTTCGGGGGTGAGTTAAGAACCTGTGTGCATGAGGTGCCTGGGTTTTTGACCTAGCACATTAAGTCTTTTCTCGTTCTGTTTATTAAATATTTTCTGTTTTATGGTTTATTTCTTATTTAATCCATCCTCTTCCACTTATTGTTGTCAGAGTGGGGGCTGGAGCCTATCCCAGCTCCCACAGGGCGAGAGGTGGGAAACACTATGGACGCCAGTCTGTGACAGGGCAAAGTTTTCTTATTTAAATGTAATCTTTCTGTTATTGCTTTGTGCTTTCAATCCTGAGTAGTTAGTTTTACTTGCTGTTAGGGATGGGTATCGAAAACCGGTTCTTGTTGAGAACCGTTTCCCACTGTTTCAATTCCTTGGAATTGTTTGCCATTTTTGCAAACGATTCCCTTATCGATTCCAGTCGCCCCGAATGACGTCACCACATTGCGGAGCGTCATTTACCTGGCAGGAAACACGGCGCCTAAGTGGCTCAAATGCTCAAAAGTTTGGTTCTACTTTACGAGAACGGATGACAACAGGGCAACTTGCAATACTTGCAAAGTAGATATTTCATTTAAGGGAGGAAACACTACGAATATGCAAAAGCATTTGCTCACAAAACACACGATGACCTTAAATGAATGTTGTGTTTTTAATTCTGCTCTGGACTCGTGAATCTCAACCCAGCAGCAGCGGTAATGTTTGCACGTCCTCTCCCGTTAATGCGGCAGGTAAATAATCAACTAACAGTGCATATTATGTTAGCGCGATCTGCCTTATTACAAAACCTGCCATTACTGTGCATTTAGGTGACCATGATGAGAGAGACAGACAGAGTCTGGCTCAGATGCTGGCAGTTCTCGCTGCAGTCTACCGGTAGTGTCTCCTTTCAGGCCAGGATAGACGAATGTCACCGACCAGTGACTAAGTTTGTGGTCAAAGGTATTGTTAGATTTGTGTTCTCATGAGTAAATATATTAATTTATTTTATGTTGTGAAAGACGTTTTCTGATTGTCATTTTATTTTGGAAAGGATTTTATTTTGGTGATTATAGATTACTTCACTTCCTGTTCCTTATGTTCCGAAGCGCAAACTGCTGAAGTAATGTATGCTTTTCCCTCCTGTGTTGCTAACAATAAAAGAAACGGGAAAAGTAATCAACCAACCAAGTGTGTGCATTATTAAGAGAACATGGCCGAAGAAGAAGAAAACTCTTCGAGCTCAACAGGTTATGGGCCCAGACGTGACACAACAGGAGGAAGATGGCAGAGGTTAGTGCTCAACGGAGACGAAAACAGTTTCTCGGCCACATGTGGATCATTGGCCTAAAGGACACTATATTATCAGCCACTAACCCAGATGCAGAGAAGAATGCTGAATGCTACGCTGAACTGATACAGTTTCTTGATGACAAAAGCCTTTCACTGGTAATGAGAGATGCGACTGACAACGGAAGAAAAGCTTTAAAAATACTACGTGACCACTACGATAGTAAAGGCAAGCCCAGAATCATCGCATTGTACACAGAGCTGACGTCTTTACAGAAGAAACCAGATGAGACAGTGACAGATTATATTATCCGAGCTGAAAAAGCAGTGACCTCCCTAAGAAATGCAAAAGAAGTCATCAGTGATGGACTTATTATCGCTATGATTTTAAAGGGGCTTCCTGAAGCTTACAAGCCATTTGCTATTCACACAACTCAAAGCAGTGAAGATTTAACATTCACACAGTTCAAAAGCAACCTACGAAGTTATGAGGAAACCGAGAAATTCGACAACAAAGTAAAAGCGGATAATGTGATGAAGGTTGATTTAACATCAATCACCTGTCATGGATGCGGAAACCGAGGACATTTTGTAAAAGATTGTCGCCAAAAGGGAACACCTAAGTGGTGTAGCTACCATAGAAGCTTGACACACAGTGATGAGACATGTAGAAGAAAAACCAAGTACAGAGATGATGCAAAACTAACTGTAGTAAAACAAGAGGACAAGAAAGAAGAGCAGACTTTTGTATTTAAAGTTAGTCAAAGACTTCTGCCTACTGACATAATAAGAGAAGGACTAATGGTGGACTGTGGTGCTACTTCACACATCATTACGGAGAAGAACAAGTTCATAAAGTTTGATGAGACTTTTGATCCTGAGAAACACTACATGGAGCTCGCTGATGGATCCAGGACAAACAACGTTGCACTCAAGAGGGGAGATGCCAGCGTCTCTCTACGGGACATACAAGGACACTGTACCACCATCACACTGAGAGATGCTCTGTTCATCCCATCCTACCCTCAGAGCATATTTTCAGTGAAGGCAGCTACAACCTATGGAGCACAGGTGGTCTTCAAGAAGGGACAGAATGAACTAGTGAACAAAGATGGGACAGTCTTCTCCATCGAAGAATACAACAGACTCTACTATTTGAAAACGGTAAACAATGAAACATCATTCAATGACATGATGTCCTGTGACACTGTTAATCTGGCTTGTGATGTGAAAATATGGCACGAAATTTTAGGACATTGTAATGTTAGTGATGTGTTAAAGCTACCTGATGTTGTAGATGGCATGAAAATCACAGGCAGTGGCATGTTAGATTGCAATGTGTGCACAGAAGGGAAATTCACTAACAACAGAAACAGACAAAGCGACCCAAAAGCGAGTGAGCTATTAGAGTTGGTGCACACTGATCTAGCCGGCCCCATTGAAACAAGTGGCCAAAGTGGTCATGAATACGCTATATTATTTACGGATGATTTTTCAGGGGCAGTGTCAGTTTACTTTCTATAACAGAAAAGTGACACCACAGAGGCCACAGCAAAGTTTCTAGCCGACTGTGCACCATATGGCAATGTTAAGTGCATTAGATCGGACAATGGCACCGAGTTCACAAGCAGTTCCTTCCAGTCTCTTTTAAGGGAAAAGGGTATAAAGCATGAGACATCTGCGCCACATTCTCCCCATCAGAATGGCACAGCTGAGAGGCAATGGAGAACTCTCTTTGAAATGGGGAGGTGTCTTTTACTAGAAAAAGAGCTGCCAAAAGAATTATGGCCTTACGCCATTCAAAATGCAGCACACATCCGCAACAGATGCTACAGTAACAGGACTAAAAGTACACCATATCAGATGTTAACAGGGAAAAGACCAGATCTCTCAAAACTGTGGATATTTGGGTCAGACTGTTATGCATACATACATGATCACAAGAAACTTGATCCCAGATGTGAAAAAGGAATATTTGTGGGTTATAGTAAAAATAGCCCAGCATACCTGGTTTATAACCCTCACACAGGAAAAGTGTCAAAACACAGACTTGTGAGATTTATCAAGAAGAACACTGTTGAACAACAAACACAGACTGATGAATATGACACAGAAATTCAGACTTATGAGCATGTAGTGCCTTCAAAAGAAAGTACAGAACAACAAAATGAAAATACAGCAGAGAACAGACCTCCTAGAGAAGAGGAAACCAACACAAATGAACCAAACCCTGACATAGAAAGAAATGAGGTGATGATCTTATTATCCACCAAATGGATGTTAAAACTGCATATTTGCATGCTTCCATTGAGGAAGAAATATACATGGACCAACCAGAAGGTTTTGAGCAAACAGAGTCAGGAGAAAACTTGGTGTACAAATTAAAGAAATCCCTTTACAGGTTAAAACAATCAGGTAGAAACTGGTACAAACTCTTGAATGACTACCTTGAACAAAATGACTTTGAAAGAAACCTTTCTGATCGCTGTGTATACAGGAGGGACATTGAACATGAAACTCTACTGGTTATCATCTGGGTAGATGACTTGATCATTGCGGCTAGCAATACTAACTTGTTAAACACATTCAAAGAAACAATGAGGTCAAAGTTTAACATGAAAGACCTGGGGAAAATATCCAGTTTTCTTGGGATACAGTTTATACAAAAAGAGAGTGAAATCAGGATGAATCAGAAGAGGTACATTCAAAGAATGTTGGAACGCTTTGGGATGTCTGAATGCAAACCCAGATCCACACCATGTGAACTAAAAACGGACACTACTACATGTGGAGGAAGTGATGCAAATGAGACTGTTAACTCAAGAGAGTACAGAGAAATAGTGGGCAGTTTGATATATGCCATGGCGTGTACGAGACCAGATATAAGCTGGGTTGTTAGCAGACTATCTCAAACACTAGCTCAACCCACGAGAGAGGACTTAGTAACGGCAAAACAAGTCCTCAGATACCTAAAAGGCACAAATGACTTTGAACTGATCTTTAAGAAAAGCAGTGAGGATCTAGATCTAATCGCTTACAGTGACTCTGACTGGGCATCCTCTGTAAAAGACAGACGCAGTACAACAGGCTACTGTTTTGCACTTACTAAAGAGGGACCAGTAATATCTTGGAAAACAAAGAAACAGCCTACAGTGGCACTCTCAACATGTGAAGCTGAATACATTGGTCTTGCAACCACTACTCAGGAAAGCATGTACTTAACCCAACTGTTAAACGGCATGGACAGAAAAAGGTACACATGTACTAAACCGTTTGGGGACAACCAAGGGGCCATTGCTTTGAGTAAAAACCCAGTGAACAGACAGAGGTCAAAGCATATTGATGTGAAATATCACTTCGTTCGTGAAGCGGTAAATGAAAGGAAAATCCGCATTGAACACTGTCCATCAGAAGAAATGGCTGCAGACATACTAAAAAAAACCAGTTACAAGAGTGAGACTCAGAAAGTTTCAAAAATGGTTCTTTGGAAATGCATAAGATGCTATGGGTTAACAGCATGAGAACAAGGGGTGTGTGTGTGTGTGTGTGTGTGTTAGATTTGTGTTCTCATGAGTAAATATATTAATTTATTTTATGTTGTGAAAGACGTTTTCTGATTGTCATTTTATTTTGGAAAGGATTTTATTTTGGTGATTATAGATTACTTCACTTCCTGTTCCTTATGTTCCGAAGCGCAAACTGCTGAAGTAATGTATCCTTTTCCCTCCTGTGTTGCTAACAATAAAATAAACAGGAAAAGTAATCAACCAACCAAGTGTGTGTATTATTAAGAGAACATGGCCGAAGAAGAAGAAAACTCTTTGAGCTCAACAGGTTTGCACCCATTTGCCACAGCAGATGCCCCGATTTTCAGAAAGTGAATGTGTTTAATTGTAGGCAGGGACATTACTGGATATTCTTGTGTAATTGCTACAGAATAATTTATGTTATACTTTGTTATTGCTACGGAAGAATATTTATTTTATTATTTTACATTTACATTTTTTTTTCCTGGGGACCCTGTGTGGATCTCTTAAGATCTCACCGTTGGGTCTCTAAGGCCATGTTACTCCTAAATTTCTATCTTGTTCAAAGAGCAGATATAAAACAAAGTTCTAAGCTAATCGACCTTAGTGTTCTCCTTTTTTAAAAAGAATCAATAAGAGAATCGATAAAGAATCGAATCGTTAAACAGAATCGAAAATGGAATCGTGAAAATCTTATCAATACCCATCCCTACTTGCTGTTGCTGTATTTGATTCCCTCAGTATTTACTGTGTTATCTTCTTGTTTCAATTCACTAGATTTAGTTCATTTGTATGTCGTCCTCACATTTTGTAACTTTCTGTTTTAGTTATTTACTTTTTGCTAGTGTCTTGTGTTATCATTATCTTTGATCATAGTGTATGGTCCCCCCTGTGTAAACGTCCCTGATTACCCTTCTGTGTGCCATTTTTTTCTTCCTAAATAAAGGTTTGTTTTCGTTGAGCTCCATCAGCCTTCGAGTGTCTGCATTTTGGGTCCCTCTTTCTGTTATTCATGAAACTTTCAAGTTAGATTAAATTTAAAAGCCTGGACAATATTTGTGGTGGGTAGTGGGGCTTGCATTTTTTCACACTCTAAACGCCCACAAACGAAATGGAGTTCCCCAGGTACAATCACGTCAGAATGAGACGCCTCTTTTAGTGCATCAGCACTTGTATTCTTCCCTGGAGTTCTACAATTTGAGCACACACATCAACAAAAACCCACACAAGCTGTTGTTGAATATGTGCGGCACTGTACCCACAGGCTCTTGCATAAATATAAACATTAATACAGAGGCATGTATGCAGTCTGTGATGGTGGAGGCTTTGGGATTAGCTGAATTATTTCCGGCTCCTTGGGGTTAATATCAACAGCCAAGCACAAACAAAGTTTCTAGCAGCCGTTAAAAACAGAGCAAACATGATAGTGTGAGTGCATCGCATTTCTCTGAACGCTGATGACTTTCACTGCAAGCTTGACAGTGACGGCAGGTTCTAGGCTCTTTTATTTTGTAATTTAACCACAGCTGGTGGAATGATGACAATGATGATTGCAGTGAGTCTGAGCTGGTGGTTAAAAGATGGTGAGATGTGCCAAGAGGATTTTTCAGCAGAGCATATAATGGGACTTCCTGAGACGAAAGGCTAATTTGAAGGTTGTCAGGTGGACTTTTCTGCCTGCTGTCACAGAGAGATGGTCAAGGAACCATGAAGGTCATCGTATGATTACACACTTACATGTGACTGGTGCAATATAAAGATAAAAATGGATCTTTCTGTCTGTGATGAAATAAATAAGGGGTCATGATGATCTCTAGTGATTTAAATATGTCATTTAAGGTGCAGGGCTCAAAAACAAAGGAGAGAACTAAGGGAGGCATATTTATTTATCAAAATATTCAAACATAAAAGCACTAATAACCAAAAACTGAAAAAACTAGAAACATGGAACTAAAGCTAGGAAACTGGAAAACTAATGCTGTGTCTGAATTCAGGGGAAAGATGCTCATAAGGACACTACCTACCTACGTCACAAGGTAGTGTCCTTAGACGGACGTGTAGTCAGGAAGTGAGCAGCTGTGGACAGCCCCCTTTTTTTTCTCCACGGAAACTTTATTGAACAAACAATGAGTATCCAACATAACAGATGGGCTGTGGACAGCCTCCTAGCCTTCAACTCCGCCCTTACTTGCATGTTTTTCCGGTTGCTAGCACCACAGCGCGAAAACTTTAAAATGGACCCAGAAATGTTGCTCCGTTGTTTGGACAATTTTAATTCTCGAGGAGAATCCCGCAGGCCCACCACCCTCAGGAGGCGCCATAGGGGTCGGGTGCATTGTGTGTCGGGTGGCGGCCAGGAGCAGAGGCCCTGGCGGACTGACCCCCGGCTGCCAAGACTGGCAATAGGGACATGGAATGTCACCTCTCTGGTGGGGAAGGAGCCTGAGTTAGTGCGTGAGGTTGAGAGGTACCGGCTAGATATAGTCGGGCTCACCTCTACGCACGGCTTGGGCTCTGGAACCAGTCTCCTGGAGAGGGGCTGGACTCTGTCTCAGTCTGGAGTTGCCCTTGGTGAGAGGCGGCGGGCTGGGGTGGGTACTCTAATATCCCCTCGGCTTGCTGCCGGTACGTTGGGGTTTTTCCCGGTGGACGAGAGGGTTTGTTCCCTGCGCCTTAGGGTCGGGGAACGGGTCCTGACTGTCATCTGCGCTTATGCGCCGAGTGGCAGTTCGGAGTACCCAGCCTTCTTAGAGTCCCTGGGGGGGGGGGTGCTGGAAGGTGCTCCACCTGGAGACTCTGTTGTCCTGCTGGGAGACTTCAATGCTCACGTGGGTAACGACAGCGAGACCTGGAGGGGCGTGATTGGGAGGAACGGCCTCCCTGATCTGAACCCGAGCGGTGCTTTGTTATTGGACTTCTGTGCTAATCACAGTTTGGCCATAACGAACACCTTGTTCGAACATAAGAGTGTCCATAAGTGCACGTGGCACCAGGACGCTCTAGGCCATAGGTCGATGATCGATTTTGTAATCGTATCACCAGACCTGCGACCATATGTTCTGGACACTCGGGTAAAGAGAGGGGCTGAGCTGTCAACTGATCACCACCTGGTGGCGAGTTGGATCAGGTGGTGGGGGAGGACGCTGGAAAAACCTGGTGCACCTAAACGCGTAGTGAGGGTGTGCTGGGAACGACTAGCAGAGGCCCCAGTCCGCGAGATCTTCAACGCACACCTCCGGCAGAGCTTCAACAGCATTCCGAGGGAGGCGGGGGACATCGAGTCCGAATGGACCATGTTCAGCGCCTCCATTGCCGAAGCTGCTGCATTGAGCTGCGGCCGCAAGGTGGTTGGTGCCTGCCGTGGTGGTAATCCCCGAACCAAATGGTGGACACCAGAGGTGAAGGGAGCCACCAGGCTGAAGAAGGAGTCCTATCGGGCTTGGTTAGCCTGTGGGACTCCGGAGGCAGCCGACAGGTATCGACAGGCCAAGCGGAATGCGGCTCGGGCAGTGGCTGAAACAAAAACTTGGGTGTGGGAGGAGTTCGGAGAGGCCATGGAAAAAGACTTTCGGACTGCCTCGAAGAGGTTCTGGCAAACCGTCAGGCGTCTCAGGAGGGGAAAGCGGTGCTCTACCTGCACTGTGTATAGTGCTGGCGGAGCGCTGCTGACGTCGACTGAGATAATTGTCAGGCGGTGGAAGGAATACTTCGAGGACCTCCTCAATCCCACTGACGCGTCTTCCAAGGAGGAAGCAGAGTCTGGGGATGAGGGGAATGACCCGCCAATTTCTGGGGGCGAGGTCACTGAGGCAGTTAAACAACTCCTTGGTGGCAGAGCCCCTGGTGTTGATGAGGTCCGCCCCGAGTTCCTGAAGGCTCTGGACGTTGTAGGGCTGTCCTGGCTGACACGCCTCTGCAATGTTGCGTGGAGATCAGGGGCAGTACCCGTGGATTGGCAGACCGGGGTGGTGGTCCCCATCTTTAAGAAGGGGGACCGGAGGGTGTGTTCCAACTACAGGGGGATCACACTCCTCAGCCTCCCCGGGAAAGTCTATGCCAGGGTGCTGGAAAGGAGAGTTCGTCCGCTAGTCGAACCTCTGATGCAGGAGGAACAATGCGGTTTTCGTCCTGGTCGCGGAACACTGGACCAGCTCTTCATCCTCTCGAGGATACTTGAGGGTGCATGGGAGTTTGCCCAACCAGTCTACATGTGTTTTGTGGACTTGGAGAAGGCATTCGACCGTGTCCCTCGGGGTGTCCTGTGGGAGGTGTTGCGGGAGTATGGGGTGTCTGGCCCATTGCTACGGGCCATTCGATCCCTATACAACCGTTGCAAGAGCTTGGTTCGCATTGCCGGCAATAAGTCGGACTCGTTCCCGGTGGGTGATGGGCTCTGCCAGGGCTGCCCTTTGTCACCGGTTCTGTTCATAATTTTTATGGACAGGATTTCTAGGCGCAGCCAAGTGGCGGAGGGCTTTCGCTTTGGTGGCCTCAGGATCTCATCTCTGATCTTTGCGGATGATGTGGTTCTGTTGGCTTCATCGGGTGAGAGCCTCCAGCTCACACTGGAGCGGTTCGCAGCCGAGTGTGAAGCAGCGGGAATGAGGATCAGCACCTCCAAATCTGAGGCCATGGTTCTCAGCCGGAAAAGGGTGGAGTGCCCACTCCGGGTCGGGGATGAGGTCCTGCCCCAAGTGGAGGAGTTCAAGTATGTCGGGGTCTTGTTCGCGAGTGATGGGAGAAGGGAGCCAGAGATCGACAGACGGATTGGGGCTGCAGCTGCAGTAATGCAGACGCTGCACCGGTCCGTCGTGGTGAAGAGGGAGCTGAGTGTAAAAGCGAAGCTCTCAATTTACCGGTCGATCTACGTCCCTACCCTCACCTATGGCCACGAGCTGTGGGTAGTGACCGAAAGGACGAGATCGCGGATACAAGCGGCGGAAATGAGCTTCCTCCGAAGGGTGGCTGGCATCTCCCTTAGAGATAGGGTGAGAAGTTCGGCCATCCGGGAGGGGCTCAGAGTAGAGCCGCTGCTGCTCCACATCGAAAGGAGCCAGCTGAGGTGGTTTGGGCATCTGGTAAGGATGCCCCCTGGGCGCCTCCTGGGTGAGGTGTTCCAGGCATGTCCCACCGGGAGGAGGCCCCAGGGTAGACCCAGGACACGCTGGAGAGATTATATCTCTCGGCTGGCCTGGGAACGCCTTGGTGTTCCCCCGGATGAGCTGGAGGAGGTGGCTGGGGAGAGGGAGGTCTGGGCCCCTTTGCTTAGGCTGCTGCCCCCGCGACCCGGCCCCGGATAAAGCGGATGAAGATGGATGGATGGATGGAGCTAGAAAAATCTTATCGTCGTCGCCCACACATTTTGTATCGTAGGCTCATCAGAGACAATCATATCCAGGTAAAATAATTTCCTTTAATCTACACGCATTTAGGAATTACTTAGCTAATTACACAGATAATTGAATTATTGCCAGCGTTGTGCCAAAAAAGTGTTCGCCTGCCAAAACTGATTTCCAATGTTTCCGTGTGTAATATCTTTATGTATGTTGGTAAATAGACTTCGGTGAACATGGTTTACAAAGAGGTTTTATATATACAATAATTATCTGTTGTTCAAGTATCTTAATAACTCTAGTTATAATGTGGGTACAATTGATATATTTGTTGCACTGCCTGCTGTCCTCTTGACCAGATTACACTTAAAAAATAAATTTCTAATGTCAACAAGATTGTTTGTGAACTGGATAAATAAAGGATATATAAAAGTCACTGCTAAAAACTGATTGCAGCTTCTACCTCGTTACAGGAATGTTGCTGGTGGCTCAAGGTGACTTGATATCATTAATGAGGGATACATTTGACATATGTTTCATGTCTTATAGAACAACAAGTTAGACGATCATTTTTTGGCACAACATCGGTCATTCTTACACATGTACTGTATCATATAAAATATATAAACTAAATATCTTTGAAACGTATAGAATCTAATCTTTTGTTTGTTTTTTTAGATAGCACTTTATCAAACTGTTGTCTGCTACAGAGTTACAAGTATTATATAATATAGCATCCACCATCTCCTGCTTGCATATTTCTGAAAACATCTTAGTGGTGTGGCAGCCACGAGTGAACCAGCCCTGCAAACCCTGTGGATGGACGATGCAGTGGACAGTGGGAGGAAGCATCCTAAAGCTCTCTTTGCAGACCACCCTGTGTGAATCTCCACTCGCCAACCAGAAAAGACAAACCGCAGGTCTCAGTTGCAGCAGCCCATCCACGTCTGATCTTGCTCGGGCAGATTCAGCAACACTGCTAGAGACTTCCTGTAATCTATTACAGTTGTTCAAGAAACGGTCCAGGAACAGGTCACTCAGGTTAATCCTGTGTGAACAACTGTAAATATTGTTTTTTTCATCTTTACAAACTGTGTATTTGAAACATTATTGTTTAATTGTTATTTTTATTTACTTATAAATATAAATATATAAATATCCAAGTAATATTGTTCAAAGTTAGCATTATGTCCATACATGTTAAAAATGCTTGTAAATTAAATTGAGTTCAGTGACAATTATTGTTTGTTTGAATCAATTTATTAATAACATAAAACCTTTAAACTAATGCAACAATGTAACAAATATATTAAAATAAATAAATTTATCAATACATAACTCATTTGGGAACTAATCTTTCTAGAAGTGAAAACAGTCTGTCCATCCTCTCCCTGCTCTCCTCTCCTCAGCCTCTCTTTGCTGCCTCATGTCCTCTCTGAGGAGGTCTAGCAGCTCATCATCCCTGTTTCTTTTCCTCTTGCTCCCTGTCGTAGGTGGCTTACTCGCCTCGTCATCGCTGTCGTTTTGGTTACCCACTGCTGTGCTTGGCCCTGGGGTGTCTTTAGGAAGAGAGGACATTAGGACAGGAGGCTTAATGGAAGGCATCTGTCCTATCACCTCATCCATGAGGGCAATCCAGGGCCAAGTAGCAGCAGTGGGCTTCCCACTGACCCCCTCTCCTGAGCCTGGATACTTGCAATCCTAAAGGCCGAGGAAATCAAAAATGAGAGCAGGCAAATAAAAACACCACAACTCTTAGTAATTGCACATTTATTAACTTGTGTTCTTAAGAATTATCTTCTTGATAACACACATACGTACTTTGTATTCTTTAAAGTTATCTCATGTCTTCTGGCCTGCAAGGGGGTGACTTTCCCCTGCAGGCCCATCTTCTCAAGAATTGTCCTGATCACACACAACAAATAAGAGAAGACAGGAAACCATGGCAACTATTCTGATCCCCAAAACCCAAAAGTTTTCACAGCAGAACACCAGAGGAACACCGTCTGGACATCACAGGTTCTGTACATCCACGCCGTAGCGGCCCAATTCTTCACCCCAGTGAAGAGGTGATCGTTTTCTCCTCGTTTTAATAAATTAAGCCGTTTGGTCTTTGTTCCCCACAACATATCACCAATTCGAAAAAAATCAAAATTAGCTGCATGTAAGCGGCAATACATGAAAAACCGTGGGACGCGCCATACAAGCTGGTTTACGGTTATTTAAATAAAAGAAACATGTCTATGCAGATGCCCAAAGCTTAACAACACATCATTTAGCCTGGAGAAATAGTTTGTTGCTTTATAAGAAAGCCCTCCGCAAAGCCAGAACAGCTTACTACTCATCACTGATTGAAGAAAATAAGAACAACCCCAGGTTTCTCTTCAGCACTGTAGCCAGGCTGACAAAAAGTCAGAGCTCTTTTGAGCCAACCATCCCTTTAACGTTAACTAGTGATGACTTCATGAACTTCTTCACAAATAAAATTTTTATCATTAGAGAAAAAATTACCAATAATCATCCCACAGATGTAATATTATCTACAGCTACTCTTAGTTCCATTGATGTTAAGTTAGACTCTTTTTCTCCAATCGATCTTTCTGAGTTAACTTCAATAATTACTTCCTCCAAACCATCAACGTGTCTTTTAGACCCCATTCCTACAAAACTGCTCAAAGAAGTCCTGCCATTGATTAATTCTTTGATCTTATATATGATCAACCTATCTCTAATAATCGGCTATGTACCACAGGCCTTCAAGGTGGCTGCAGTTAAACCTTTACTCAAAAAGCCATCTCTAGACCCAGCAGTCTTAGCTAATTATAGGCCAATCTCCAACCTTCCTTTCATATCAAAAATCCTTGAAAGAGTAGTTGTCAAACAGCTAACAGATCATCTGCAGAGGAATGGTTTATTTGAAGAGTTTCAGTCAGGTTTCAGAGTTCATCACAGCACAGAAACAGCTTTGGTGAAGGTTACAAATGATCTTCTTATGGCCTCTGACAGTGGACTCATCTCTGTGCTTGTCCTTCTTGACCTTAGTGCAGCATTCGATACTGTTGACCATAATATCCTATTAGAGCGATTAGAACATGCTGTAGGTATTAAAGGTATTGCACTGCAGTGGTTTGTATCATATCTATCTAATAGACTCCAATTTGTGCATGTAAATGGAGAGTCCTCTTCACACACTGAGGTTAATTATGGAGTTCCACAGGGTTCAGTGCTAGGACCAATTCTGTTTACATTATACATGCTTCCCCTAGGCAGCATCATTAGAAGACATAGCATACATTTTCACTGCTATGCAGATGACACCCAGCTCTATCTGTCCATGAAGCCAGATAACACACACCAATTAGTTAAACTGCAGGAATGTCTTAAAGACATAAAGACTTGGATGGCCACTAACTTTCTGCTTCTTAACTCAGATAAAACTGAGGTCATTGTACTCGGCGCTGAAAAGCTTAGAAATATGGTATCTAACCAGATTCTTACTCTGGATGGCATTACCTTGGCCTCCAGTAACACTGTGAGGAACCTTGGAGTCATTTTTGACCAGGATATGTCCTTCAACGCACATATTAAACAAATATGTAAGACTGCGTTCTTCCATTTGCGCAACATCTCTAAAATTAGAAATATCCTGTCTCAGAGTGACGCTGAAAAACTAGTTCATGCATTTATTACTTCCAGGCTGGACTACTGCAATTCATTATTATCAGGATGTCCAAAAACTCACTGAAAAGCCTTCAGTTAATCCAAAATGCTGCAGCAAGAGTACTGACAGGGACTAGAAAGAGAGAGCATATTTCTCCTGTTTTGGCTTCCCTTCATTGGCTTCCTGTTAAATCCAGAATTGAATTCAAAATCCTTCTCCTCACATACAAGGTCTTAAATAATCAGGCCCCATCTTATCTTAATGACCTTGTAGTACCATATTACCCTATTAGAGCACTTCGCTCCCGCTCTGCAGGCCTACTTGTTGTTCCTAGAGTATTTAAAAGTAGAATGGGAGGGAGAGCCTTCAGTTTTCAGGCCCCTCTTCTGTGGAACCAGCTTCCAGTTTGGATTCGGGAGACAGACACTATCTCTACTTTTAAGATTAGGCTTAAAACTTTCCTTTTTGCTAAAGCATATAGTTAGGGCTGGACCAGGTGACCCTGAATCCTCCCTTAGTTATGCTGCAATAGATGTAGGCTGCCGGGGGATTCCCATGACGCATTGAGTTTTTCCTTTCCAGTCACCTTTCTCACTCACTATGTGTTAATAGACCTCTCTGTATTGAATCATATCTGTTATTAATCTCTGTCTCTCTTCCACAGCATGTCTTTTATCCTGTCTTCCTTCTCTCACCCCAACCGGTCGCAGCAGATGGCCGCCCCTCCCTGAGCCTGGTTCTGCCCGAGGTTTCTTCCTGTTAAAAGGGAGTTTTTCCTTCCCACTGTCGCCAAAGTGCTTGCTCATAGGGGGTCATATGATTGTTGGGTTTTTCTCTGTATCTATGAAGCGCCTTGAGGCGACATTTGTTGTGATTTGGCGCTATATAAATAAAATTGAAATGAAATGAAATGACCGCTATAACAATTTAACTTTTGTACAACCAGATGTTCATATACTTACATTTGAAATTGTTTTCCTCTCCTGCTTCGACAACCATCGTTATCAGAAACAAATCTCCTCTATGACCCGCAATGAATCCTGGGATATAGTAGGACACGAAGGATACATCGGACCCATCCTTAAAATTTGGGGAAAAGTAGGACGCATTTGTCGCCGCATTTTGAGTATTCTTTGAATTCGGACAGCCTTCATCGCGTCGCCGTGACGTCATTGCATCCAAATATGGCATTTTAAGCATCCTTCCCCTGAATTCGGACACAGCCTAAGACTGGAACAGAGAACTTGGAACTGTCAAAATAAAACAGGAAACATGAGACATTCACAAAGACTTGGACTTGACACTGTGACATGGAGACATGACTGAATGGGGAGACAGAGGGAACACAATGCACGAACATAGAGATGAAACGTGGACTACGGGGGGGCACAGACAAAGACTGACTATACACAGGCTGAGATCAAGACTGACGGAGGGAGAACTAAGATCACTATGAACCTCAGAAAACCTCAGAAAACATCCTTCGAAAGACCCGGCCTTCCCGGTGTACATGGGCCGGGTCCTCTGAAGACCGAGAAGGCCGGAAGTGCAAGCCTGGGAAATTGGACGGTCTCGCCCTCAGATTTGTGTCACTGCTGTGTCGGAAGAGTTTAACAAACTCAGCTGTGTGAAAACTATAACTTTAATCTCAGCCAAACCAATTTACTCAGGAACAAATAAAACACGGAAAAAAGCCAAACAATAACATTTTTAAGTTATCTAAGGGATTTATATATCATGTTTAGCAAAAGACCGCAGGGGTTTGAAAGCGATGTGCCGGAGTTCTGTTCTCGCCGGCTCTAGTGAGCCTTGACCACCTGGTCAGCTATCAAGCTGGTGGGTAACAGATGTCTCCGAAAACATTGGAGCACTTTTGCAAATATGTGATGTCTTGATAAACCGAGCAGATATTTGAAGTTTACACAGCTACACTGGTCCGAAAAATACAGTATTGAAAAGCGTATTAAAAGTAATGTTACAACTGAATAGCGGCCGCCATTGTGGAACTGGAATTGGCTGGGCCACGCTATGAATTCTGGGATCGTTTGGACCACGAAGGATACACCCGACCCATCCTTCAAATTTGGGGAAATGAAGGATACATTTGTTGGCTGCATTTGGAGCAGCCTTTGAATTGGGACAGCCTTTGTAATGAGCCTTCAGGACCTGAAGGTTTTTGATGAGTGCTACATAAAGTGTTTAAATTGCTGTATGACCAAATAGATAAATGTAGGAAGTGTCTTGCGGTGAGGCAGCTGTAGCTCACTACTGTCAGGAGTTTGTGAGTGTTTGTGATGCTGAACATTGCTGTGAGTGAATAAGACCAGACAAACATTATTTAAATACAAACTAAATGACTTTGTGATGCTTGATTTTAGCCTTTATAAATAATTTTTAGTTTCTGATACGTGACACAAAGATTATAATTAGAAAAAAATTAAATACTATGGACAGTTGGCTGTGTTGGTGTTGAAGGTGCAAACACAAAGTTGTCATCTACTTGTAGAAAGAGACAGAACAGCACAACCTTTATGCCTTATGACATGATAAATTAGATTTGGCAATTACTTGCTGATGTCAGGCAGAACATTAGAAATAAATAGGTCCAATTTGACAAAATGAATAAAAAAACCCCCCAGAACAACAGAACAAAGCAGTAATTTCTTATTTGAAAAAGTGTGTTGGATGGTAAAAGAGCTCTGACTGGAAAAATCAGCATGTTGACACTTATGAAGCATAATATAGTCTGTGTGTTATTCGCTGCTTGCAGTTGTTGTTCTAGTTTTATTGACAAAATAATGTAGCATTGTTTTCTTTCTGCAGTGAAGCATCTCCAGCCTTTTTGTGGGAAATCAGTTCAGATTCTCAGCAAACTAGGAGCTGCTGTGGCCAAAGAAAGACCATCTGTCATGGTGGCATGCTTCGTGGAGCATGAACAACAAATTCATTTATAACTTTGTTGTAACTTTGTTTGTTGTCAGGAAAACAAAACAAAAATAAAAGAATGTATTACTTTATCTTTAAAAAGCATGTGTATTGTGCTGAAGAGATATTAAGCTGAACTATGGCAGCACTGTAATTTCAGGTATTACCAATTTATACCACAAGATGGAGTCGTCTTCCCTAAATCCAACACGAGAGGAAGAGGAAGCACCACTGCTAATGTGAAAAGACGGGTGTCCTAGTGACTGGATGAGTAAGTCACTAGGATGATCGTTCCAGGAGGTGAACATTTGCACCTCCTGGAAGGAATCCATGGTCATTCACAAAGACAAGAAATTCTAAAACCAAAACCACTGGTTACATTTTTGCAGCTTTTCACCTTTGGAAAAAGCTCCTACAGAGTAAATGAATGAATGATAATGTGGAGTATGATGCTGAACTCACAGCATGTCTTCTACGATGGTACGAGAAAGGCTGTTAATGCAAATGCTTGTAATGCAGCAATAACCTAAGGATATAATAAAAGTTAGTGATCTAATGTTTGACTTTAGACTTTTGCTGATGGATATTTCAGTCAAAATATAATCGCTATTTGTGATTAGATCATTTACGATTTCATAGCTAGCCACCACACAGCTGAGTGGGGGACGTGAGGGTCGGGACAAACCCTGAACAGCGAGCATGTCTTTGGACTGTGGACGTACCTGGAGGAGAACATGCAAACTCCACAATGGAAAAGCAGAATCTTTTGGCTTTGAGGTGACAGTGCTAACCTCTGAACCAGTCTCTGACTAAATATTGCTTCGATAATAAATAAATAAATAAATAAACCATCTGGTAAAATATTCTTCCTGATGCTGAAGGTTGTAGTGAAAGTTAGCAGAGGGTAACGTAGCGTTAATTGCAGAATTTTTATTGCTAATTGCAAATCATCATACAATTTGAGCTTGGTCTAGTAAACGATGTGTGTCAGTGATGCGATGAGTTTAAATATGTAAATACATACAAGAACTAACAGGCACTTTGACAGTGACATGAAATGCAACACAGACACCAACTACACCAACGAGTGGCCTGATAAACAGGACCTCTGTGTGTTCATATATTACAACAAATCCTCTGCAGAAGTCTGAGAGATTTTATCCTTGAAGGTCATTTGCATTGTTATTGTACTATAGCGCGAGACTCGCACTGGCGTCGGGATTTATTAAATACCACAAAACGAGAGGACTGCGGCACAAAGGGCAAGATTTAGTCGTTTTGTCACAGAGCCTTCCCATTTGGAAGGTTAGCTTTGATTTTCTTCAGACCTGAGTCAGCTCTGACTGCAAAAGACCTTTCGCAGTCCACTGTTTAGTCCTCTTTACCATCTGATTCACACAAGGAGACAGAGGGCAAGTAGTGGTGAAAATGAATCATGAGACGTTCAGTGTGAAACACAGAGTGTGACTGAGAGGTGGCTCTGCTGCTTATTATCTGCTCCAGCACTGTTCCGCTGATGTGACAAAAGGATAACAATGAGCTTTGTCTGCTTGCTGTACAGTTGATTCACTGCATTAAAAAAAAAAGAAAGAACAGGGCTTCATAACTGATTTCAAAAATGGAAAAGAAATGCAGTCTGCCTACATTTTACAGACACGTTCTTTCTTCAAGTACCTTACAATGAAGACCCTCAAATCTGTCCCTGCTGACTGTCACCTGCAATCAACACTGAGCCTCATAAAGCATAAGAAAAATGTGCACTGACTCGTTCCCGCGCTGTTCTGTCATTTACACATTTCACTCTGAATCTGGAGTGCAATGTGCTCAGTTCCAGTTGTTTTGCTATTTTAAAACATTGTCAACCCACACAGATGTCTTTCCAGTACACATCCACCCTTTATGAAGTTCATTAAGAGCTGTTTTTCAGAGCTATGTGGTCCCCACAGGACAGCCACACTGACGATGATTCATTGCTATAGATTAAACAGAATATAAAGTACTTAAAATGAGTTTAAGCTTAACCATCTGCAGCAGTGATGTTCATCCATATAACACTGATGGGGAACTTTTTTCTGTATAATAATTACTTTTGATACTTTATGCATAATTTGCCAGTTATATAGTTTTATGTGGTGGTTTGTTGTTTATCTACAGGAATGGTTACATGTCTTTCCACTATCCATCTTCGTCAGCTAATTGCAA
This sequence comes from Neolamprologus brichardi, assembly GCF_056152115.1. Lineage (NCBI taxonomy): Eukaryota > Metazoa > Chordata > Actinopteri > Cichliformes > Cichlidae > Neolamprologus > Neolamprologus brichardi. The sequence continues at coordinate 40,987,736 of NC_142104.1, read as the reverse complement.
ATATTTAGTATGATGATGAGATGAGATGAGATGAGATGAGATGAGAAAGCCTTTATTTGTCAGTTGCATTTGCCCACAACTGAGATGACAGACCTTGCCGACCGTACATACACAAACATCACATTGGGGAGACAGGTCAGGCTAGGAAGCAAGGGAAAAAAACATTGAACTGTGTAACACAAAAGGATAATCCAATAACACAATAAAACACAGACAAGCAACATGGGAGAATATTCCAGTGCGTACAGCTGGATCTGGGAGCGCTGCAATCTTTGATTGCGCCTCCAGCTGATCCGCTGTCCACATTGGATGGGGGGGGGGAAGCATGGGAGGAGGCGTTGGATTCGGGGGAGGGAGGGTGATAGTGAGGGTGTACCAGTATCAGTGTACATGTTTCGTTTTTGTGTGTGTGTGTATCCCATGTTCAGCTGAGAGAAAGTGTCACCACGCCCGGTTAAGCGAAGGTCAACAGTAGTATCGTAAATATATATTTAACAATAGAAGTAATAATATTTTACAAGTCTTCAGCCAGAAATAAGTGCAGAAAGTTGAAGACATTCATGAGGAGCGTAAAAAGCTGCGAGAGGCTGTCAGAATATTCAAAAGAATAAGAGAGATCAGATAAGAGATAAGATAAAACTTTATTAATCCCTCGGGTGGTTTCCTCTGGGAAATTTGGTTTCCAATAGCACAGCGCCGACAGAAGTTACAGAATGTGAGCAGAATACTATGTAACTATTAGGGGTGCAACAATACTCGTATCGATATTGAACAGTCCGATACAGTGCTTTCGGTTCGGTACGCATATGTATCGAACAATACAAAATTTTTAATTTATTTGATCAACTTTTCTTCTGACGGTGCTGTCTGTGTTGAGAGCTCAGTGGATCTGCGCTCGACAGTGCAGCCTAGGCGGAGTAGTCGAACGCAGATTCAATGAGCGCAGGGCAAGCTAGCGAGACAGAAGCTAAGCTCTCCTTGCAACATGGCAAATTGATCCTCCCCCACCCTCATTCAGATCTGACGTTTGGAACTAATTTGGTCTTCATGTGAAGTATGACCCTGAAGGTAAGCGCGTCATGGACTAAAGTAAAACAGTATGTCGGATGTGCCAGCAATGCTCAATTACATTGGTGGGAACTAGTGCGTTAGCGCAGTTAGCTCGTTAACGTGTTGACGCCGTCCAGCCCCACGCACGGGGCGATCTGCGGTAGCTCGTTAACGGAGATTTGCCGTGTTGTCATTTCATGTCATTTCAACGAGATTAACGCTGACAGCACTTGTGGGAACACAACGAATATGACTGCACATTTACTCCGACATCATCCTAGTGCAAAGACAAGTGGAAGCAGACAAAAACAACAAGCACGCATGCTACAAACTTTACCCGAGTCATTTAGACAGCCGTTAGCACATGATTCTCCTCATGGGGACCTGATATGTTTCATATGCTGCTGAGAATATAGCCCAGAAGAAGCGTATAGTATAGCTTTTATTTTGGAAAAAGACATTTCTTTGTAATAAACTCTCTTTTCCAAAGATGAGTAATTTCTTGATCAGATAGATTTATTATTCTATTACTTTGTTGTTTCAGCAACATTAAATTTAAAAACTGTACTTTTGAGTTAAAATATATATTTATAATTTTAATAAATTACAAATTAAAAAGGCATGAACATTTTTTTTTGTATCAAAAAAATATCGAACCGTGACACCAAAGTATCGAACTGAACCGAACCGTGAATTTTGTGTATCGTTGCACCCCTAATACACATATATAAATACAGAGACATACATAAATAAAATATACAAAAGGGATAAATAGAATATATAGGAATAAGAATACAAGGGAATTGCACATTTCAAGTATTGAAGTCTATTGCACCGTTGGCTAATAACAAAAAGTATTGCACAAAAAGTATTGCACAGTGAAGTGAAGAGGCACTACAGCTTAGTTGTTCCCCCCTCCTCGGTCCTCCTGTTTCCCCTCCCTCTCCCCTCCAGAGAGAAGTTAAACAGTTTGATGGCGTGTGGGACAAAGGAGTTTTTAAGTCTGTTGGTTCTTGTCTTTGGGAGAAGCAACCTGTCACTGAACAGACTCCTCTGGTTGTTTCTGGCCATGTGCAGAGGATGCCCAGCATTGTCCATAATGTCCAGCAATTTTTTTTAGTGTCCTTTTCTCTGCCACTGACACCAGAGTGTCCAGCTTCATGCCGACCACTGAGCCAGCCTTCCTGATCAGTTTTTCCAGCCTGGATGATTCCTTCTTTGCTGTGCTGCTCCCCCAGCACACCACAGCATAGAAAAGTACTCCAGCAACCACCGACTGGTAAAACATCCTCAGGAGCTTCCTGCAGATGTTAAAAGACCTCAGCCTCCTGAGGAAGTACAGTCGGCTTTGGGCTTTTTTATACAGGTGCTCTGTGTTGCATGACCAGTCCAGTTTGTTGTCAACTAGTGATGGGATTTCCGGCTCTTTTTAGAGATCCGGCTCTTTCGGCTCCGAACCGACTCTTTCGGCTCCGAACCGACTCTTCAGGTTGTTTTGTTGCTTTAATTATTCAATCATTAACAATAATATAAAATTATGCAGAAAAGGAATTACTAATGTAAAAAAAGTGGTTTCATTTATATATGTTTATATATGGCCCGTAGAGACAAAGCACGTACAAACTCTAAAACACATTTCTAGCGTTAACTGAACTTCCAAAACAGAGCTACCCAGATCACTTAAATTACAGAATTGAAAGCATGTGTGTATTTGTTTGTGTATTTATAGATAAGCACTCATATTTATTCAAATAATTTTTAAAAAAAGTTCATTTATCTGTTACTACCACACACCAAATCCGGTCGTTGGTACTTCCTGGCTTGTGTAGCCACTAGGTAACAAAAGCTCAACACTGTGCCCTAGCATCCTGGACCACTTCTGTTGTCTTTTGTACTTGATTCTGAGTTTGTACGTGCTTCTGAGTTTTTACGTGTTTTAGAGTTTGTACGTGCTTCTGAGTTTTTACGCGTTTTGGAGTTTTTACGCATTTTGGAGTTTGTACATGCTCAGGAGTTTGTACGTGTTTTGGAGTTTGTACGTGCTTTGTCTCTAAGGGCCACCATAAATATACTTTATTTATTCACGCCACATAAAATGTAATAAATAAATCATCTAATACAAAAAACAACTATTCACATTTTAAACTTTTAACTATTTAAATTTTCAGCTTTTTCCTTTTAAACAAATTTAACGTGAAACAACACAAAACACTGCAAACCACAACACAATTAAATATAAATTAAAATATTAAAACAAAACGAAGATGCACATTCTCTGTCATATGGGCCTGCATGATTTCTGAATCCTTTATCATCTGCAACTGAAAATAGTGGATGATTACTATACCTTTCTAATGTGACGTTGTTGTCCCTCGCTCTCTTTCTCTCTGGCTCTGTTCCTGTGCTACTGCAAGTGTAACTAACGCCCCTCCCCCCTCTGCCCAGCGCAAAGTACAGGCCGCGCATGTGGAGTTTAGCGGAAAAAAGGGCGAGAGAGAGGGTGAGAGAAAGAAAAAAAAACCTCACGGCTCCCAATAAGGAGCCGGCTCGCGTCGTTCACTTCAAAGAGCCGGCTCTAAAAGCCATTTCGTTCGCGAACGACCCATCACTATTGTCAACCCACAGCCCGAGGTACTTGTACTTGTTGACCACCTCAACCTCCTCTCCCTCTATCTGAACTGGCAGTGGACCTGCTCTGGACCTCCCGAAGTCCACAACCAGTTCCTTGGTCTTTGAGGTGTTGAGTTGCAGGTGGTTTGTGTGACTCAATGTGACGAAGTTCCTCACCAGACTTCTGTACTCCTCTTCCTGATTATCCCAGATACACCCCATGATGGCTGTGTCGTCTGCAAACTTCTGAATATGGCATAATTCAGAGTTGTAGCAGAAGTCAGAGGTGTACAGGGTGAAGAGAAGAGGGGACAGCACAGTTCCCTGTGGTGCTCCTGTGCTGCTGACCACAGTGTCAGACGTGATGTCCTTCAGCCTGACGTACTGTGGTCTGTCAGTGAGGTAGTCGGAGATCCAAGCCACCAGGCAGGGGTCCACCTGCATCCTGTTCAGTTTTTCCTGGAGCAGACAGGACCGGATGGTATTAAAGGCACTGGAAAAGTCAAGAAACAGGATCCTGACCGTGCCTTTTCCCCCATCGAGGTGTGAGTGGGCTCTATGTAGGAGGTACAGGATGGCATCCTCCACTCCGACATCCATCTTGTATGCAAACTGTAGTGGGTCCTGGGCATGTTGTACCTGTGGTCGGAGGAGGCTGAGGAAGAGCCGCTCTAGAGTCTTCATAAGATGTGACGTCAGTGCCGCTGGTCGGAAGTCATTCAGCTCAATGGGCCGGTTCCTTTTGGGGACCGGGGGCGATGCAGGATGTCTTCCATAGGGCGGGCACTCTCCCCAGTCGCAGACTGAGATTGAAGACTCGTTGTAGCGGCTCCTCAAGTTCAGCAGCGCACGCCTTTAGCATCCTCGGGCACACCTTGTCTGGGCCTGCTTCCTTTCTGGGGCGAAGCCTCCTCAGTTGTCTCCTGACCTGATCCACTGTGAGATGATTGGAAGGAGGGGGGGAGATGTCCTGCTGTTGAGAGAGGGGTTGGAGGAGGGGGGTGTCATAGTGTCAGGAAGGGGGGGAAGCGAGGGAGGTAGGAGAGTGGGGGGAGGGCTCTATAGTAAAGGTGAGGGAAGGGGGGTTGTGGGCTAGTCAAACCTGTTGAAGAAGTTGTTGAGTTCGTTTGCCTTCTCCACAGTCCCACTTCATTTATTACAGTAATGCATTACTGAGTGTGGGTGTATCTGTGATTGTTTGGTTCAAACTGGACAACTGGAGGCTTAAGTAAACACTTGTTGTACTGCACCAGTACAACATCTGCAGTTTCAGTGTATTGATATTACAGACACATTTGATTTTGGCATTTAGCAGTACCGAGTATCAATCTGATGCCAGTGTTAAATAATCAGTATTCTCACTGTGAGGAGCAGACTGGAAATAATCTGTCTGTGTAAGGCAGCGTCGCCCTCAACTCCAACACTGACATTTTAATTTACAAAGTTAGCAAAGCAAACAAATGGATGTGTCGGGTTCTCGGAGCTGATAAGAGACAGATGGAGTGACTTAATTAAACTATATACTACATATTACGCCTATAGAGCGTTAGGCATCACATCTGAAACTGGTCCCTTCTCAGCAGCTATAACAGATTCTACTCTTCTGGAAAAGTATTCTCCGGGATCAGCACTCTGGGAAGAACCTGACTGCCCCCCACAAACTAAAATAATCCAAAATGCCAGGTCTTGCTTTTTGCACTGAAGCTGGAACAAAAATAGGCCTAATAATAATAATAATAATAGATTGGATTTATATAGCGCTTTTCGGGGCCCTCAAAGCGCTTTACAATACCACTGTTCATTCACTCTCACATTCACACACTGGTGGAGGCAGCTACAGTTGTAGCCACAGCTGCCCTGGGGCAGACTGACAGAAGCGAGGCTGCCATATTGCGCCATCGGCCCTCTGGCCATCACCAGTAGGCGGTAGGTGAAGTGTCTTGCCCAAGGACACAACGACCAAGACTGTCCGAGCCGGGGCTCAAACCGGCAACCTTCCGATTACAAGACGAACACCCAACTCTTGAGCCACGATCGCCCATCTAAAATATTCCCACACTGATGGAAACAGAGAATTGTTCACAGTGCCTTGGTAAGATAAACCAGTAAGATTCCCTTCACTGGAATGAAGAGAGGCAGCATAACCCCATAAATCTAACCCTGTAGCGTTATTGAGCTCAGTCATGAAGAGGTGTGGCCAATACATTTATCCATACAGTGTGTTCAGTGTGTTCATTAAAACATGTAACATTACCATTTCCCCAGTGTTACAGTAACTAGGGAGAGAGAACAAAAGTACAGATTGTTACATTCTGACTACAACTTGATAAAATGCAGTGACATGCTGTTTAATTATGTTTTTCTGGGTATCACCTTATGATAATATCACACTATTAAGCACTAGTAAGGCATGATGTCAGGGTGTTTTTCTGATTCTAGCAGATTGCCCCAGGACTCATAGATTATATGGGAGGTTAAAACTTATCAAGAGGAAATGGAGAATTTTTCACTTTTAAAGTAAAAGCTGTGTTATGGTCCGGGCGAGTGCTGTGTTTTTTCCATAGTGCCGGTGAGTCCAGGTGCGGAGTCGTCATACCGCCTCTGTTTACGCCCCTTACTCACCTGTCTGCCTCCCTGCCCAGTTCACAGGCAGCTACGGGCTGATTCAATGGACTTTCTCCCCTTGCCTCACCTGGACCACCCTCCTCTCTATGCTTCACCTCCACCTGCAATAAATAAGACTGTTGTAAATGCTCTCTCTTCGGATCTGCTTCTGGAATCCCTGTAAACTCCCGTTTCCCTTGTTACAGTGACTCTGAGGTCCCCGCCTCATAACCACCCCCTGCTTCACGCTTCAAGGTTCCTACACTGGATGTTACCTACTGTCTGGTTCCCCAGCCCTTGTCCTCCTCATAGGACTCCCTCACTGTCCCCTTAGTGACTCTCTAGCTCAAAGCTCTAGATTTATGTTGGGATTTTGTGTAACTCAAAGTACTGCTAGAAGTGTCTCATAGTACTGCTAGTTATGCTCTTAGCACTGTGCAAGTGTCGTTGTTCATAGCAGATCATAGAATTATTAAGAGTTGTAGTTATTTAGAATTATTTCAGAGCCTGTTTTTGGTCTCTCACCTTTAGTATATGATTATATTATTATTATTATATTATTTATTGTTTTTGCTTTCACTTGTGACGCCCGTCACTTTCCCGCATTTCCCGTGACTCCGAGTGCTGTCTGCAGACGAGTCCACTCTCCTGTGTTGGCCACCTGGCAGTGACAAGTTGAACTTTTTAAAACATGTTCATTCCCTGGGGATTTCTTCTGTTTTACCTTGCACAGTTGTCTGTTCCCAATTTTGGACTAACCAGCTCGTTTTGTGTTTGACTCCGGCCTCATGTGCTTTGCATTTGGATCTACAATAACCAGCTCACACAGAACCAGACAAACTTGTTTAGTATTTGTGAAACTGCAGAAACTCCCCAAGAGGCATTTCTGTAAGCGTCTGATGATGAGAGTTCAGAGGAGAATGGTTAGACAGGTTGGAACTGAAAGTACGATTATGACTCTTTACAAATGTCCTGGGGAAAGAGTGCCTGAGAATAAAGGGTTTAAAGGTAGAAGAGCTACAAGAGCAGAAAACTGAATTTGCTTCCTCTGTAAGCCAACAACATAAATCTAAGGCTGCAGTGGGCATAGGATCACACGGGGGAGTTGAAGACTGCCAGCCTGATTAATCTCCAAATCTGCAGATTGTAGAACTGCAAATGGCATCAGTAGCATCAATCTGTTGATCTAACCTTCCTCGCGTCAGCAATTCAAGCTGCTGCTTGTGGTATAATGGCATTGGGATTTTTTGGTATATTGTTAGCCCAGTAAAACCAGTTAAATATGGTTTAAATATCACAGTGTGCATCCATCTATCTTTTACCCTCTACTGGCTGATCAGTCACTGTCTGTACAGCAGTGAATCCAGTAGAACATTTAAAATAGATTTGCATCTGACAGATCTGAGGACATTATGTGATGAATCATCTAAACAAGGATGCAGAATCTCAAAAACAATATAGTGTGATTCAGAGGAAAGTGCCTGTAGCCTTGAACGCAGGTTTGAGTTTAGCAGAGTCCAAACGTGTTTCAGAAAAGATGACACAGTTTCTGTGGACTATAAACTATACTGCAGAGATGTCAGAAGTGAGAGAACTTACTGGTAAAAAAGCTTTGGACCCAAACCTGTTGCGCAGTCATTTTTCTTATACAGCATCATCACCTGCTGACACCTGTGTGAGAAACTTAAACATGGCTTGACCCTGTGAGCCATCACTGATGGTGATAAACAACCTCTATGATGGAAGAAAACTCTCTCAAGCCAATCAATCTTGTGGGAGATGCTCTAGGAAGCGTGGGATAAAATCTCATCAGATAACCTTGAAAAACTGACAGCTAGATTGCTCAAGGTTTACCAGTCTGTAATTACTACAAAAGCTGTTTTTTTTTCATCTATCTATCTCTCTATCTGAAAATTCACATTTCTAATGTATAACTGGTTTGCCTCCTTGGACAAACTGGCTATTGATTGCTGAGAAACTATAACTAGGCCTTTTTCACTTCGACGAGGTAACATTGTGATGGTAAATGTCAGAGAAATGTCAAAGCTTTGTGGACTCAGATTAAAAGCGATGCCCACAGGTCAGATGGAAGTTGACCATTACTGTGGCATGTCGTACACTGCATACACATTACTCTGCTAAGTCAGCAAAAGAGACTGTTTGGGAATTAAGCGTGACTCTGCAGAAGTGTTGGGGAGTAATGGAATACATGTACCGGTGTTACGTATTTAAAATACAGAAAAATGAGTAACTGTATTCTATTACAGTTACCGTTTAAAAAGGTGGTATTCAGAATACAGTTACTTCGTTGAAATACATGGATTACACGGCGGTCTTTTCCTGTTTCATATGTTAGACTATGCTCTCTCTATTTTTGGTAATTCCACGGCGGTGGAAACCCAAACAAAACATGAGGAACATGAAGAAATAGTATTTTAAAATGTATTGTTCAAAAAATTATTTAATATGAAAGCAATAGGCAAAGTGTTAGCATGTATGAAGCATGTAAATATAATAATAACCATCCATTCGCTTCCGCTTATCCTTTTCAGGGTCGCGGGGGGCGCTAGAGCCTACCCCAGCTGGCATAGGGCGAGAGGCGGGGTACATCCTGGACAGGTCGCCAATCTGTCGCAGGGCCAACACACAGGGACAGACAACCATTCGCACTCACATTCACTCGCACATTCACACCTAGTGGCAATTTGGATTATCCAATTAACCTATCCCCACAAGCTGCATGTCTTTGGACGGTGGGAGGAAGCCGGAGTACCCGGAGGGAACCCACACAAACACGGGGAGAACATGCAAACTCCACACAGAAAGACCTGATGTTGGAATTGAACTCAGGACCTTCTTGCTGTGCGGCAACAGTGCTAACCACTGTGCTGCCCATATAATAATAACCACTGCAGCCAAGAAGAGTGCCTGACGAGCCCAGTTGTAAGTAAGCTATTAAGACTCGACTGTACACCGTGTTCGTGTTTTCCTCCAAAAACAATAAGTTCTGTTGGAGCAGCCTTTCAATGCCTCTCTCTGTCTCTCGCTAGCAAAGTTGACCCAGACAACAAAGTAAAGCTAGTTTTCGGCTGCGAGCCCGACACGAACCCGACGTATTAGCCAGAGGAATACATTTGAAAAGTAACCTTCCCAACACTGCTCGGGAGATATTTTCTTGTCATGCCACGACCAAAGCAAAATAGAGGACTCAGTTTTAAGGATTTTATTAAAAATCCCACATCCCACAAGTGGATTCTGAGGAACAAAAAACAGCAACCAACCAACAAACGAGAGTGAGCCATGATATTCCTGGGCTAGACTTTTAAAGTGTCAACCCTGGATTGAGTTTATACTGTTCTCCAAGTCAAATATAATGTGAAGAACATAATTAAAATTGAATCTTTGAGGTACTACTCATAGCAGCTTAGCTAGTCTCATGAAACTCTAAGTGATGATGATGATGTAGAAGTAAAAAAGAAAAGTAAGCTTCCTGTATGGACCCAATAATTTCTCCCATTGAGAGAACATGATGGAACATGAACATGACAACAAAGACTCTTGCATGTCTCTAAAATTGTTTTAACAAATATTCACCCAAACACAATAGGTCATGGTTCTGGGTCATTTTGACCCAGCTTTTTGAGTTTCTTGTGTTTTGGTGTCATTTAGTATTATGGTTTGTATTATATTAGGTCTGATTTCAATTCAATTTTGGGGAAACCTGCGGTCAGCTGAGACTGAAGAAGTCACTTGGATGAGTGACTGAAAGCACTACGTCCAGATGAACAGAATCAACTTTTGAGATTTACTTACCTGGGTGATTGAGCATGCATCAAGACATTTTCAGATGATGTAGAGCAGACATTTTAAAGCAGTTCACTCACATGTGGTAAAAATGGTCCATTATGTTCCTTCCTGTTCCTTATGGTGATGGGCAGATTTTAAAAAGGCTCTTTAAAAACTCACCAAACCAAAAAGGAGGAGTCGGAGGAGTTTATTTGAACCAAATAGCACAGATGTGTTCTATTAAGATACACCTCGAGGTCAGTTTACAAGTTTATACCTGCTGTTATTCTAAGTCATATACTTAGTCTTAGTTTAACTTTGTAACACTTACAAGATTTACAGTGGCTTGCAAAAGTATTTGGCCCCCTTGAACTTTTCCACATTTTGTCACATTACAGCCACAAACATGAATCAATTTTATTGGAATTCCACGTGAAAGATCAACACAAAGTGGTGTACACGTGAGAAGTGGAACGAAAATCATACATGATTCCAAACATTTTTACAAATAAATAACTGCAAAGTGGGGTGTGCGTAATTATTCAGGCCCCTTTGGACTGAGTGCAGTTAGTTGCACATAGACGTTGCCTGATGAGTGCTAATGACTAAACAGAGTGCACCTGTGTGTAACATAATGTCAGTACAAGTACAGCTGCTCTGTGACGGCCTCAGAGGTTGTCTAAGAGAATATTGGCAGCAACAACACCATGAAGTCCAAAGAACACAGCAGACAGGTCAGGGATAAAGTTATTGAGAAATTTAAAGCAGGCTTAGGCTACAAAAAGATTTCCCAAGCCTTGAACATCCCACGGAGCACTGTTCAAGCCATCATTCAGAAATGGAAGGAGTATGGCACAACTGTAAACCTACCAAGACAAGGCCGTCCACCTAAACTCACAGGCCAAACAAGGAGAGCGCTGATCAGAAATGCAGCCAAGAGGCCCATGGTGACTCTGGACGAGCTGCAGAGATCTACAGCTCAGGTGGGGGAATCTGTCCATAGGACAACTATTAGTCGTGCACTGCACAAAGTTGGCCTTTATGGAAGAGTGGCAAGAAGAAAGCCATTGTTAACAGAAAACCAGTCCCGTTTGCAGTTTGCCACAAGCCATGTGGGGGACACAGCAAACATGTGGAAGAAGCTGCTCTGGTCAGATGAGACCAAAATGGAACTTTTTGGCCAAAATGCAAAATGCTATGTGTGGCGGAAAACTAACACTGCACATGACCCTGAACACACCATCCCCACTGTCAAATATGGTGGTGGCAGCATCATGCTCTGGGGGTGCTTCTCTTCAGCAGGGACAGGGAAGCTGGTCAGAGTTGATGGGAAGACGGATGGAGCCAAATACAGGACAATCTTGGAAGAAAACCTCTTGGAGTCTGCAGAAGACTTGAGACTGGGGCAGAGGTTCACCTTCCAGCAGGACAACGACCCTAAACATAAAGCCAGGGCAACAATGGAATGGTTTAAAACAAAACATATCCATGTGTTAGAACGGCCCAGTCAAAGTCCAGATCTAAATCCAATTGAGAATCTGTGGCAAGATCTGAAAACTGCTGTTCACAAACGCTGTCCATCTAATCTGACTGAGCTGAAGCTGTTTTGCAAAGAAGAATGGGCAAAGATTTCAGTCTGTAGATGTGCAAAGCTGGTAGAGACAGACCCTAAAGGACTGGCAGCTGTAACTGCAGCAAAAGGTGGTTCTACAAAGTATTGACTCAGGGGGCTGAATAATTACGCACACCCCACTTTGCAGTTATTTATTTGTAAAAAATGTTTGGAATCATGTATGATTTTCGTTCCACTTCTCACGTGTACACCACTTTGTGTTGGTCTTTCACGTGGAATTCCAATAAAATTGATTCATGTTTGTGGCTGTAATTAGGGCTGGGTATCGTCACTGATTTTTAGAATCGATTCAATTCCGATTCACAAGGTCCAGAATCGATTCGATCCACGATTCGATTTAATTCGATTCGATTCGATTCACTTCGATTTGAATATGGGAAATTTTGACAGTCAGAAATATTATAATTCTGATTAGTACGTTTACATATTTTTGTATCTATAAAAAGGAAGCTGACACACGCAAGACTTTAACAGAGGTGTGAGCGTCACAGCAGATGCCTTTGTGTCAAAGTAGCTGAAGATAAAACACAGAAACACATGAAGGTGATTTTTCCTGGCCTGGATTTTATAAAAATATTCTGCAGTACATCAAAAACGAAAGAAAACCATTAATCAACACATGAACATTACCTCTGAAGTTACAGCGGTTTTATTAGAGACACGGCTAAGCATTTTGCATTTTGCATAATTTTAAAAAGTTTAAATTTGTTCAGCATTGAACGGCAGAAATTAGGTTTTCTTTTCGTAAGTATATAAAACAGAAAAAAAAAAGTCGGCCGATAGCGCTGTAAACAACGGTAGACTTGTGCGTAACAAGCAAGCGAATAATAGAGAGAGAGAGAGAGAGAGAGAGATGTGCATCGTGGTTGAAGCAAAACAGTAAAAGTAAGAGTGAATACTTGACGATGTTTTTGTGAAGCGTAGTTTGGATCTTCTTTTGCTGCTGGTTCGGTCAATATTGTTTGGAGAGACATCAAACTAACAGCTTTAGAATCAGAGCATAAAGGGCGTGAACACAAAGCGCAGACCCGCCGACAGATCAGAATCAGGGAGCTGTCGGCTTTCAGCCCCAACTGTGAGAAATTCGACATCTAACTGATTCTGATTCGCGGGTCGCGCTGTGTGTTTACGTCTTTGTGCAGAATCCGTGTTCCTGCTCTCATTTACTGTTTTAGCTGTTTGGTGGTTGTTGAAATTTTGTGAGATTTCACCTGAGATTCTGGCATTTCGGGCAAAATAAATTTATATTAAAAAATCGATTCAGGATTTTAATGAATCGATTTTACGTAATCCAAGCCAGAATCGATTTTAATCGATAAATCGATTATAAAAACCCACCCCTAGCTGTAATGTGACAAAATGTGGAAAAGTTCAAGGGGGCCGAATACTTTTGCAAGGGTTAGGGTTTTCCTTCTGCCTGGCAGCTCAGTATTCAAAATCCTTTGACTGGTGCGTCTAGGATTCCTCTTCTGTATAAACAATGTCAGCCTTGCCTCTCTATCTTTGTCTCCAAAGCCTTCAATCTGTCCCTCTGATAGTCTAAATTGAATTGAATTGAAGTTTCCACAATGTGCTTTATATTGTAAGACAAAGATCCTACAGTAAAGAACGGTTTAAATTGGATTTTGAATTCCACAGGGATGTAATATTGTACGGTCTGCATTACAATATAAAGCTCCTCGAGGCAACTGTTGTTGTGATTTGCCTCTGTATAAATAAAACTGAACTGAATTTAATTTAATTGAAGAGGGAGTCAATAAAGAGAAGCTGATATTGTCCTTAGTCTCTGTCAGGACTCTTGCACCTGTATTTTGGATCAAATGAAAGCTTTTCTAATTTTGTCCATCCTAGTAACTCTTAGAAAACCTGCCAACCTCCATCCTGGCTCTTTGGCATTTCTTTTTAACCTGGCTTTAACCACTCTGTTCTTGAAAACTGGCACTGGTACACTTCTTCTTTATTCCTTAGGTATCCTCTAGCACTCCAAGCTTTTGCTCAACAGTCTGGTTAAAAGGTCCACTGCCCTCACTCCAAGACATCACCATAACCATCACCATCACCATCACCATGCTGGTGCTGATGGTGATGTCTTCATGGCAACTGCTGTTGTGATTTGGCGCTACGTAAATAAAATTGAATTGAATTGAAAAACACCATTAATCCTCTTCTTTCTTACTAATCCTACGCAGTTCCTCATGTACAAGCCTAACTTCCTTTCCACCATGACCTCCTTCCCTCGTATCAACACAGTTCCTTTGCTTCTTCCCTAGGGTTCAACCTCAAATACAACAAACTATAAGCCATGTCTTTTGCCTACTTTCTCTTTGCTGTATGCCTTCATTCTAAGTACTCCTGTCTACTTTCTTCACCTCTGTGCCTATCCTAGATTTTCTTTGGTTTCTTTGGTCTTTCCTGTGCTTCTTTATTTCACAACCTGGTGTCCGTGTCCTCTTTCCTCTGTCCAGAGGATACACCTTCTTGGCAGTTGCCCTGTAATCTGCCAGCTTTGCCCTACCACCCATAGCCTGTCTCAACTCCTCCCAGAACCCTGGACAACGTTCTTCCTTCTTCTTCTTCAACCATTTAATTCTTGGCCCTGCTGTCACCTGCTTCCTGTTTTTGATGTCCAACATCATTCTAACATCCTACCAATTCTCCTTTGAGGCTACCTTGTCTCGTATTGCTTTCAAATGGCACCTTATGCATGAGCCCAGTACGTGGACTTTTCTCCACTTCATATCTCATCCTATGTTC